>NW_015113293.1:211875-230016 GCF_001443285.1 Poecilia latipinna | reverse complement strand
TTTTTTTGAAAAAAAAAAAAAAAAAAAAAAAAGGGAGAAAAAAATTGTACAGGCCAATTAAAAAAAAAAAAAAAAAAAAAAAAAAAAAGAAGGACCTAAAAAAAAAAAATTCTTCCACAAGATCTAAAAACTATGCAATCACTCTCCTTTTCCACCCAAGATAGTTGCAGAAGTCTGACATTCTCCCTCTACTGGTACGGGAGGAGAAAAACAGAGAGCTGAGAGTGCTCAGACAGCTGGCAATAATGAAGGTCTGAGCTGAAATATGCTGAGCCACAGAGAAGGCAGCCAAACGCATTCCAGTGAACTGACTACATAACAAGGAACTGCTGCCGCCTCCCGCTACTCTGTAATCTGCCCGTGTGTTGAGAAGGAAAGAGGAAATGTCTACTACTGATGCAACAAAGTGAGAAAGAGAAGGGTGGGAAAATGCTAGCAGCGACTGCAGCACAATCAGTCACCGTGCCATCTGTCCGTCTTCACGCATTTCAATAACATAAGAAGAAGAAACTTGCTAATTATACAAGTAGTAAAGTTTCAGATGAATATCATCAAGAAATGCTATTTCTACCCCTCCCCCCCCCCAGAGTTAAATGACATAACTCCAACAAATAGCAGAAATAAGAAAAATCACAGTCCTCTGGCAGGATCTGAAAACTTCACATGTATGCAAAAAAAACAAACAAACAAACAAACAAACAAGAAAAAACAAATAAATAAATCATCTTACCTGCAGCACAGACAGCTTAGTCTGGTTTGAAAGACTGAGCTTCTCCTGCTCCGATGGGTACGCGTTGAAGCGGTGCTCGTACAGCCAGCTGCGGAGGATCTGAACCGACTCCTTGGGCAGGTTGCCGCGGCGACGGCGCTTTGCGAGGATCCCTTTCCCTGACAGGTCGAGCGGGGAGCCGTCATCGCTGTCCGACACGGCCGAAGAGTGCTCCTGCTCGGGATGGTGGTCATCCTCCAGACCTGGGGAGAAGACGAGTCGATTTTAAACACGAATCTTTCAACAAGAACTTGGTGGGATCAAAAGTAGCAGTGATTAAAGGCACATTGATATAAAACTACACCAGTATGGTTTCTTTGTCTTTTCTTCAGAAATAATTTGTTTCTGATTTGATCTGCAGTTTAACAGACATGGGAACGGTGTATGACTGTTCCCCCCCCCCGCCGCCAACCTTTCCTGCTGACAATTATTTATATCAAGAACAAAAACATCATTTGGGGCTTTAAGAATTTCTACTGTCTTTAACCAAAGACAAAATTAATACACTGACATTTTAGAAACACCTGAAGAGTTTTACATCTGGGATTAGTACGGCTAACCTTGCTAAACTCTACATTCACCTACATTCTCTCTCTCTCTCTAAAAAAAAAAAAAGGGTAACTGTGAGGTTTCCAAAACGCTGCCAGTATTAGAAATCCAACATGTTCCACGACAAAAGTTGAAATAAAGAAACAAACACTTGGTGCAACACTTTCCAGCCGTCCTGTTCTCTTCTTAAAGTCTTACTCTCGCATAACTTTGCAGCCCTAATGAAATACATCCCTAGTTTCATTTACTTTATTTTTTACAAACACCCAACAGTCAACTTTGAGTCGCTTCTTCCACCCAAACATGGGAGTTGTCAGGGTGATCCGGTATCACCCACTGTCCAGGGAAACCGCCCCCCCCCAGCCCCCAACAAAAATCAGGCTGAAAAACAGGCCAGTCAGTCATCAGCACACCTCTCAGTATACCTCTAGTTTCGATTTGGATCAATTAGCAAGACAATACCTCACACTCAACCTAGTCATGAGAGAAAAATGAAAGGAACAGTAAAAAAAGTATCTAAACCTAATTGGTTACTACTTTATATGCAACTTATCACAAAGTGATGTTTGCATTGAGAACTATTTCGACCAACTGCTGTTTTTTTCTCTCCAATTATTATTATTATTATTATTATTTTTTTTTTTTAAGACTGAACCCACTTCTCATTCGAATCCACGGCGGGTCAGAGGAGGAAAACTCCCCACAAAATGGAGCATGCCTGATCCCAAAGGGGTGGGCCACAGAATGCAGTAAATGTCTTTCTCTGGGAGCTGGGTTGAAACCTGACCCCTGGGGGCAGCGCCTGTCCTCACAAAGGAGATTGTGTGCATATCAACATCACAGCAGCCAAGTGGGCCCAGGAACCTATTGACCATGCAAAGACGGAAGTGCCGTTTTGCTCCGCACACATGTGCAAAATGTTCATCTTTGACTCCACAGAGGAAAACAGCAGACGTGCTAGAATAAGTAGAAAAATATATATATAGATGCTGAAAAATGCTACTTTTGTATCACGGATATAATCGCGGCCCACAGAGCTCTTTTCATGTGGTCAGGACAGTCCCCTGAAGAAACGTGCTGTACGTGATCCTACAACTCTGCTGCTGGCCGATACTGACAGTAGGGCTTTATCTTAACAACCGAAGCAGCAAATGAATGGGATTTGATCAGCTAAGAAAAATACATCAAAGATAAAAGAAAAAAAGGTCACACCAGCAGCAGCAGCTGTGTGGTAAATCACTGCGGCTGTCAAACAAGCCAACTTCTTATTTTTACACACGCATAGGTAGCAGGAAAATCATTCAAAAATAAAGTCTAAGAAAAGGAAGCCAATTAAACTTTTCTACTAATGAATCAATATGCAACAAACTAATTTGAGAAATATATATGCATGTCAGAAACTGCTGTGATAAAACAGTCTATCAAAAAAAAAAAAAAAAATGGTAACCGAGCCATCTGGAGCGCACAAAGGAGGCAGAGAGAAACGCACAGCCTCCCGCATGCCGCTCCGCCAGATGGACAGCACGCCTGCCTCAGGAGAGAGAGAGGAAGAGAGAGAGAGAGGGGGGAGAGAAAGAGAGAGCGACAGACAGACACACAACTAGCTAGCTAGCTGTCCCTCCAAATTCAAACATAAACACACGCTGCATTTGCTCGCAAAAAAAAAAAAAAAAAAATCAAACAAACAAAAAAAAAACCTCTGCATACCAGGCAACAGTTCACGGCGAAAGCCAGACAGAGCCAGCAGACGCACAGTTCTGGGGTTTGATTTATTTTTATTTTTTTTAAAAAGTCAATGGAATAAATTAGAAAACACGGTCAGGTTGGCGCTCACCTCGTTTCAACGCTTTCATTCTTTGTTGATGGCTCCGCTTGAAAACACGCAGCTGTCCAAGTTGCTTCCACTCACAAAGCGACACTTTCCGCTAAGGCTACCAAGAGGTGCTGCAGCTTTACACGCGAATTTAAAACCTCTTCTCCTCACACTACTTCGCATAAAAGGGCTCCCACGTTTCCATTGCGCTCCTCGCCTTCTGCCAGGATGAATGTTTTCCAAGTCTTGTTTTTCCTCTTGTCGCTTGCTCCTTAAACCTGCATACAGCAGCAGCAGCCACCGCTTTGCCAATCTTGACAGTCTCAGCTGCAGTGGGCCCGCCTCCACTGATGGCCGTCAGCCAATCGTTTTCCTGGATTACTGATCCTGGAGAGTGGTCAGCCAATCGCAGTTCTTCTTCGGACAGCGGTCTGGTTTCGTGTTGTTGTGATGGACGGGAGAACCTTTTCATTCAAAATATAACGTTTGTGGGTCAAAGAAAGAATCGTACGTTTTTTTTCTGGATGTTTACAGTTCTTATACGCTGTAATAAAAAAAAAAAAATATTTATATATATATATATATATATCTAGATACAAATCATTAATTATCCCTGCCTGTCGAAAACGGTTCCTGTTATTTTACGTAACAAATGTGTATGCTCAGGTTACATAAATCATAAAAATGTGTGGAATAAACTGTTGTTTCTCAAATAAGTTGATGTCAGTAGAAACAAATGTTAGAAAAGTAGTAGTAAAATGAAAAATAATTATTTGAACTCTTCGGAATAGTCCCTTTCAATCGATTACTGGTTCAACTCTTAGAAGTCTGCTTCAATATAGACCAAGAGCTCAAATTAACCAAATGTACAATGAGCAAAATATTAAATGCCTTGTGAATAACTGCAGTTGGTAGTAATATGACGGTCTACCATTTCATAGGTACTTATATCTCTTAAACCTTTCCACACAGAGATTGCAGAGTGAAAAAAGAATGAATAATATCTGAAATGTGTGGGGTGTATATGTATTAAACTGCAAATCCTTTTAGGGTATTGCTTTACCATCTATAAACAAATATTTTTTTTGGCTGTTCTTTACAGAAATGGCTCAAGATGGGATTGAGAGCGTTTATACATTTTCAAGTCTGGCTATGGCTTCTCAATTTTAAACCTCCGTTTCTCTTCCAGGATTACCCAGTGTATTTAGCCCAATCCATCTTTCCAGCTTCTCCATCCTTACTGCAGAAGAGTATCTGCAAAAGTTACATTTTGATATCAACTGACTAAATAGTCTCACAGCTTGGAAGTAAGATGTAAGTGTATCATATATATACTTTGTCATCAAGTAAACATAATTACTTAATTACATGTTTACTGTCATCTCCCATCATGAATTTTTTTCTTCATTAGACATTAAATCTGGAGCGGTGGCTCTAAAACTATTCTAACCCCCAAAACTTTTTTTTTTTTTGCATTTTGTAACATCCATTCAGTAATGCTCCAAACAAATGTAAGAAACTGGTGCGTAATCAGAGAAAGCAGAGTACAATCATGACGTAAAAAAAACATCCCAGCAGGTGAATAGCGTGTACAAAAAAACCCCCCATTTTGAATCAAGGGAAAAGCTGACTACATATACACGGCCTTGTAAGTGGAAAAGAAAACAAAGTCATGATAAAGTGCTTGAGAAAGTATTTTGTGCACTTTATTGAACATTGCGCATCTGCAGTATACATGTCGACAACCTTGAAACTGTATAAACAGGTTTACAATATTGTAAAAGATATTTAATCTGGTTTAATTCTTATGTACAGACGATAACTGTAAGAAGCACAAGGGGAAAGATGCAAGACAGTGTCCTTTTAATAGCAAAGAAGCCATTTACTCTGTATTGCACACTTTGTTGTAACCAGAGTATAGTGGACAGTAACAAAGGTAATACTCTCCAAACAACAGGCCCACATACTCACTCACAGCACAACCCTTTTCATTCAGCTCTGCTGGATAACACACATCTTATATAGTACTCTAAACAGATTCTAGTCATTAAAATATGTGCTTACTTCATTAAAATATTTATTTGTCAACAGGTTTTGCTACATCATTTCTCTGCTGGAATGAGCATGGCCTCCGTCCCTTACCCGACCCTCTCCCGTTTTTCATGGCCAAGATGAACCAAGCGAAGACGGAAAAAGAGCTCGTTTGGTTTCAGTTGTGTTTTTGGCCCCAACAGACTTTCAGAGACTTCGAATCATTTTCTAGGGTTCGATGCATTTTGTCTCTTGTTTGCAAGAATTTGTAAAGACAACCAAAAAAAAAAAAAAAAAAGGTAATCAATATGTAATAAATGTGAATCCATTTGCCTGTTATTACAAATGCTTTTAAAGAATGGAATTAAAAATTGAAAAATTTATGAAAAACGAAACGAAACAAAAAAAAAACACCAATAGGGTGCTTCTTATGCATATAGGCAAATACTTATAATTGTCAATGACAGTCATCTTCACGAACATCTTTAGGTTACGATTGCAGATCTCACCATTATTAAAAAAAAATAAAATAAAGAACTTAATCATTTAAAGCAACAACAATTTCAGTTTATGAAGAAGCCTCTGGAGATAATTCAAACCCAGGCAAAACAGAAGAAGTCTGGAAGGAAAGAGAGAAAGAGAAATGATTGATACTAATTTGAAACGAGGAGATTGCTCTTGGCTTATCCATATGTAATAAAGGAAATAGAAACGGGGGGGGGGGGGGGTTTGTGAAATAAAATATGTGGTCAAGAAATTTGTGGTGAGAAACTCAGTGTAAACTAGGAATACTGTTTTAAAAACTTTTACTCCAAACTCTTGTGTGAAATCCATTTTCTCCTCTACCCAAAAATCATAAAACAACCAACCAGCGTGTAAACTTGGTGTGAGGGAACAACTACGAGAGTTACAAAGGAGAAGAAGAAAAAAAAAGGGAAAAGAAGTGAATGGTAGAAAGCATCAACCTCATATGCATGAGTATCACCCGCAAATCACTTGCTTTACAGCAGCATCCCAGCCCCCCCATAGTGCAACTATGCGGTCAATGGATAACTCTACCCAGGAAATAGGCCTAGCTCCGTCTCTGAACCAGGTTTGTGTGTTTATTGGAGAAAAGCATTGTTTATGAGCACGAGATAAGGTTTTGCTTTGTTTCTGCAAGTATGTCTGTATGTGTCGTGGCATTTCACACGTATCCAAATGACAGAAAAAAAACAAAAAACATATGTACTGGCTTGCTCTGCTTGCCGTCTGTCGCTGGGTGTATTTAAAATGCCACAGTGTGTTTCACCAGCATTCGAGGCAGACAGTTTCGTAAGAAGTTGGTGCGACAACAAGATATGGCAGTAAAACATGATGCGCAAGGACAGAAAAGGATATGTGAGAATTGTAAAGCGAAATAAAAACAGAATATGCTCAGATGGCAGTGACTGCGTAAGATCTCTAGAATACAAATAAAACAGCTAGATAAGCTTGTTTTGACAAAACCTTTTGGGAAATGTTTTTGTGGCAGTCCAAAATTAAATCAGGCTAATGGCAACCTTTGAGTCACATAAAAGGCTTTCAGGTGCTAATGAAAGCACCTGAAAGCTTTCCATCAGTCTATCAGTCTACCCTCATTCAATCAAATGGATGGTATCAGTCCACCCCCATCCAGTCGAATGGATGGGGGTGGACTGAGAGCAGTCATGGGACTGGCTATTGACACCTCTGAGTCATATTCCTTGCTGAGAGTCACCCAGAGCAAGCAAACACAACAGACAAATAATAGCCGTCCATCAAGGGAAAGCTCTTACCATCAACGTGAGAAGAATGGTGATCGTTGGGCTTTTCTAATTCAAAGCCAGAGGCTTAACTTTGGGTTATGGCTTATGGCAGAGAGGCTTTGACAACATACACATGAAAGGAAGAGCATTTAGCCCAACTATTTGGGTCCATAAAAGTCGTTCCGATTTTGATGACCACTTGTTAGACAAGCCCATTGTCTACCAAAGGTGTGGGCTTCAACTTCATCTTCACTGATATAGATGAGTCATCAGTGACTGAATGGATGGTATCGGGTGTAAAAAAAAAACCCCTCAAAGTGCCCACTAGAGAATTACACTGACAAATGGAGATGTTTTGTTTCAAATATCTTTAAGCTACAAAGTGAATTTAGACAAAATGTGAGTGTTTTTAGATGTAGAGCTTCACAAAAATATTCACATACCAGTGACTACCCCCTCTCCCCATTTTGTCAAGTTATACACAAACTGAGGCGGTTATGCTGTTAGTAAATAAATCCAGGTTTGAGAGATATCTGTCTGGATGCTGAAAGCAGACTTGGGCTATAAAACAACTAGTGAACCACTGTTTAACTCTATAAAAGTGAACTAGTACAGCTAAACTGCCATCCTTCCAAAAGATGACTAGTTAGATAAGGAGAACATTAAGCAGAAGCAGCCAAACACATTTATGGTAAATCTGGAGAAGATCAGAGACCCAAAGCTCAGAAAGCATCTGTAGACAGGACAACTATTAGTCGTGCATTCCACAAATCTGTCTATTATGGAGGAGTGGGGAGTGGAAAGCTATTGCTGTTGGAAAACCATGAGAAGTCTCTAAAGTTTGCTGAAAGAAGGGGACACAACAAACATGTGGATGAATGTTTTTTGGTGGAAGAGACTAAAACTGAACTTTTGCCCTGCATACAATACAGGTGTGGCAGACAATTAACCACTGTGAAGCATGGTGGTGGTACCATTATGTTGTGGGGATGCTGGTTTGCGCCAACGGCAGCATGGCTGAAGCTAAATGCATAGACGAATGGGCACAAGTTTGATATCTGCACATTTAAAGTTGGCAAGGACATAAGCAAAAACGGTGGTTTCACAGAAAATTGAGTAGAAATACTACAAACAAAAATGGACTCCATAGTTTCAAGATCTTTGCTTTTTTTGAACACCATGTATCATTTTTCTTCCACTTTACAGTTCTGCAATATTTTGTGCCTAATTATGTACAATCCCGATAAGTTTGTGGTTATAACATGACAAAATGTAAAAAGGCTCAAGCGGTATGAATACTTTTGCAAAGCACAGTGGGTCTCTTAATGCAAAACAAGATAGGGATTAGGATTCTTTGTCCTTTCACTGAATGTGATAACTGACTACTGGTTTGACATGCAAGCACTGTTGCCCTCCTGAGGTTGGAAACAATCCTTTTCCATGAAATTAACTCTGTCAGATAGGGTAGCGTGTTGTGGTTCTCATCGTTGGGCGGTTCTGTTCGAGCTTCCTGCCTTGTGGATATCCAAATGTTAACTCTGCAGTACGTGTGTTGCTGTGAGTAAAACCCACTCCCATCTGTTTTCACAGTCAAGCTTTGAGTTTCCCTGCTACTCACATTTTATTACATGGGCTAAATTTCAAACAGTGTACTGATCTTTGGCTTTTGTATACTAAGTATATGATTAAAAGGCCAATCACTTATATATGTAATGATTAAATTAGAAAAGTTAAGAGATAAAAAAAAATGTAATCTTTGTTTAGAGTGGAGAAAAGCTGGATAAAGTGAAGTGGGGTTGATTAGTAGGTGGGAAGCGGAAAAGAAACGCCTGCCGTTAACCAGCATGCTCACCCAGCTGCACAACTTCAGAGCCCCAGATTATTTTGAAATGTATGACATTGATGCACAATTATATTCCTTAAAGCACTTAAATGTATATATGTAACAGAAAATATCCTACATATTTCTGGAGTCATAGCACAGAAATGGAAAAAAAGAAATAGAGGAAAGGAAAATAAAAAAAGAACTAAAAGGATATTAGGATTTTTCATCTACAAATAATGATAATAATTAAAAAAAACATCGTGGACAGCCATTTTGAAGGAACCTCCAGCCTGACTTTGTTTAATATGTGCTTTCATTAAAAAACCCCATTAAGAAACTAAACGCTAAAGTCTTTGACACAAAAAAACTCAAACAAGATTTTGTTTGTTTGTAGGAACTACATAAATAATCTTTCACATCGGACTTTGTTTCATCATACCAAAAATAGTCAGAAAAGCTTGATCTAAATGGATTCTTGCCCAGCCCAGATCAATAATTGAAGAAAAAATAAATACAAGGAAGACATACATACACACACACACACACACATATACATACATATATATATGTGTGTGTGTGTGTGTGTGTGTGTGTGTGTGTGTATTGGTGGATTTGTGTGCAACTTGCATGATGGCCACAAGGAGGTGCTGTGCAAAGCTACAAGATGGCCAGTGATCTGGGAAGAGAGCAAGAGAGTGGGAGACAGAAGCATTGATGCTTATGTTCTGTCTGCTTTATAAATCTTATAGCCAAGATATAGGAACTTTTAAAACAGTCTTTATGAAGAGTTTTTAACCTATAATTGTTATAATAATACCTTCATTAACATTTTTATGAGATCAAGAAAAAGTAAGAAGAAATGATAAAGTTCATCAGCTGAGGTCTTCCCTGGCAGCCTCTGAAGAGGAATCTTCTGCTTCATAAGTTTGTAGTCTGTTGGGTCCACAAATGTTTCATTATCAGTTTCAAGCAGGACCAGCCTATGATTATGTTAAAAATATCAAAACACCCATTCATTGGCATTGCTCCTCTACACACCCTTCCTTACTCACCATAACTCATCTGCACTCAAACAAAATCCTCCCTGTTTTCCCCCCCATTTTTCTTCTCTTTAACAAACTTATCTGTCCTCGGATCCTTGCTAGTCCCTTTTCTCTCAGAGGCGAGTTTGGGCCTCGGGGACGTAAATTTCAATGCTGTCTGCGCTCTCTGTGGCAGAGTTCTGGCGAAACGAGGCAGCCTTCTTGGCAGCTAGCAGGCGCTTGCGAGCCTCTTGTCTCTGTTTTTCTGCCGAGGCCGATGAAGAGGTTGAAGAAGAGTCAGCACTCTTCTCGCGGGCAAGCGTCGGTCGCGTCTTGCTAGGCTTCTTTGATGCCGGAAGGGCCTCCTTGTCCTCGTTCTGCAAGATTGAGGGAGGAGATAACACGACAGAAGGAAAAAGTGTTAAGACAACAACATATACTAGTAATCCGTTTCCTGTTCTTGTTCAGACAGATTTGGCAGACATGATTCACAGAGATCATTTGCCAAAGCTGTTCTGTCGTTCCCTTGTACTGCTCGAGACAACATGTAGCGGACTAGACGATCAAACACAAAACAAGGACAGTAGAGACAGCTGGTTACAGACAAGTCGACATTGAGAAAGACAAATTTTCAACCACTTAAAATGGCAACATGAATGGATGTGTACTGGGTTTATCTGAAACCATAAAAGGATGACAGGACAGCCAAGACATTTACACTGATATGCAACAAAAAGCGGACCTCGTCACTTTGCCCCTCCACCGTTTGTACTTTGGGATGTTTGGTCTTTTCATAAAGTACCTTTTTGATTGCAAAAAAAAAAACTTTGTGCTACAAAACAATATAAAAAAAAAAAAAAAACGTTTTAGTGCTTTTGGTAGATTTCCCATTTTAGCATTTTCACCACAAAAACCTAGAGGCAGTAACAACCTGTTGAACTGGCTTGATATGCAACTGAATGGAGCCCTTCTTGACTACAATGATGATTGCAAAATTGATGTTACCACTGAGTATTTGGAGTTACTACGGTGAACTGATTAGCCAGAGATGCACCAAAAAACTAATAGGATTTAATACTGAGAGATTAGTGATTTAACAAGAAATCATGTAAATTTGAGGCCTAATGGTGTTTGCACATTTACACTACTTGTAGGAAAATCTGATGGGTTTTTAAAAGTAGAAGAAGGGTTTTATAATAATTTTACGCTTTTTCAGACTCACTGTTTGCCTTGTGAAACAGAAACCCTCTTAGAGGAATCATCTCTGTTCAAGTAAGTAGCCATAAGTAAAAGTTGCTCTGAAATTTCATTTTAAACAATATTTAACTTACCCTGACAGCCACAAATTTCAACCTTTCAAAAAAGATTGTGCTGTTATACTTTGTAAAGCTTGCACTTTCATTTTGAAAGATTAAGTCTACCGTTTATGTTTATTAACTACAGAGGTAAGCAACCAATTTCACATCAGCTGTACGCATCAAACCTAATGTATGTTAGGCCTAAACCAGCTGACAAATACTTATTATGGTATCAATGGGGATGAGTGAAGTGGCAAGCACCACCCTAGTTTTCTATCATCTCCACATCTACTTAAAGTTATTGTGACAATGTCACTACAGAACAACAGATTCAACAAGCAGAATGTTTATTTTTGTTTAATCTGGGTCATAATCTCTTATTTTATACTTATTCAAACAGAAATTGTAATAACACTAGAAGGTGTGTAGTGTAAAACATTTGGAAACAAAGATTACTATTAAATTAAATTACTGCACTATTAAATGAAAACCATACATAAGATTTGTCATATGAAACTATTTACGTCCTTCAATTAATCCAAAACTCTTGATCTCAAAGAGAAAAACTGACTTGCATTAGTTAAGAACGTAGGTAGGAAATGATTTGTTGACAGGCGCAAAATGGACTGGGACAAAATGTTAATGTGCGGGCATAAAAATGAGACACTGATTATAGAAGGGGCAAATTAACCTGGAGCCACAAAAAGAACTTCACATACAGCTACATTCATAATCCTGGAGACTTGGACGTCACAGACAACACAAAAAGAAAAGGCTTTAGACAGAGACAAATGTGGCCAGGTTAATGAGCAAGAGCAAAAGCATTCTGTCACATTAACCGGTGCATCATAGCCATGCTCCGCCGCAACACAGACACCAACACGTGGACACACACATAGATAAATGACGCATGCATGCTCAAAGCAGGGCTTTACACTTTGAAAACACAGCAGCCCCAGCCCTCTTTGAGATGGCTCTTTTCCCATGCATGCCTAGAGGGGATCTCTCGGGGCCCCTCTGCGTTGGACAGGGAGGCCTTGTTAAGAGTTCATCCCACGCAGGGACAGGGTTTAAAAAGAGTGGGAGAGAAATGGTGGTGGTGGTGGGAGGAGAGAGGCCGGTTTCGGCGGCTTTCCTACCCCAGCCAGGGCACTGGGCAGCATGGGTGGGAAGTACCTTCCGCTCAGGGGACGACTGGGCGGCCCCAGACGGCACGGGCTGCCAGTCATTGGACTTGAGATGGTAGAGCTCATCAAACTTGAGGCTAATGTCCTCGATAGATAGCTGCAGCAGGTCCCAGAAGCCAGCCAGGTCCTGGGCTGTTGGCCGTGGGTTGGCAGTCACATTCTGACCAGAGAAAAATGAACAAGGTGAAACGGAACGAACGGCGAGGAGGACAGCAGCTAAACATTGGTGTATGTTTGCAAGACCTATTACGCTCTTCATTTATTTCACTCTTTGTTTTTCATTACCTCATGTTTTAATCTGATGTAAATCACTTTCTGTTGACTTCTCTGTGAATTAAAAGTGCCTTATAAATTAAGAATGAATGATGGGAATGTATTTTAAATAGGAGTAGATACAAATTAAACAGTAACTCCTTGTATTAAATAAGGCTGCATTTAGAAAAAAAAAAGTAGGTTTTAGATAATAGAACTGCATCTACTGCACAAATTGCTAAAAAATATCTGAAGTGGACGCAGCAATGAGTTAAAAGTCATGACTTTTTATAAATTTCCTGATAAACCTGATTTGACTGGACAGAGATGGGCTGTATTTCTTTTTTTTTTTTCTTTTTTTGCTTCTGAGGTGTGTAGTTCAAATTTCCTAAGATGCAGTTATTGAAAGTCACAATCTAATAGAGAAAACTAATTTTGAAATGTTTTATGCACACATTGTTTAATGTGAAGTGTAGGACTTCACTTGAGCGGTCCTGATGGGGCTCTCGTTAGCTTTTGGTGGAAAAAAAAATGTAATGGATATAGTTATCCTTCAGTAAAAAAACAATGTTTTTGGTTGACTTGAAAGTTTTTCCTATTCATTTAATAATTAAAATATAAAAATAAATAACAGAATTCAATGCAGACATCACCTCAAAGAGATAGACATTTGGATATTTAAACGAGTGAAATAAGTCCATATGTATAACTGCATGTAAAAATACTATAAATTCAAATTTATTTATAATTTACTATCTAAAGTATTTGTCAAACCACAGTTGTTGAGAAAATGCTTTAACCCAACTGAAGTTTTAACAAAAATAGCAATAAAACTATTGTCACAGTTACATTCATATCTTTAGTGTATTTACACTGTTATGTATATGTGAAAGGTTCATCTAAAAGAGAACTGTTTAAATTATATAGTATTTTTTTAATGAATAAAAAAAGAGCCACACAACCATGTATGGCATCTTAATGAAGACACTTTTCAAGGTCGGAGAACAATGTAATATTGATGCAGTTTTTATGTTCGCCACTAGATGGTGCAACGCAACAGCCTCGATTAGTGAAACACTTATGCTGCTACTTTGGTTACATAGAATTACCAAACTACATTGAGAACCAAGTGATTTACTATCAAATTACAAAATATAAAGCGCCCATATCTTCTGTGCAAAATGGTTTAACTGAAGTAATCATATTTCTGAAAAGCTTCCAGACGTGAAGAGATGTCAGAAAAGGTACAGTGCAATTGCTAAGTACCACTTGTAACAGTTCAACCACCAGCATTATTGTATTTTTTCATTGTATGTGATGAACTAACATGTAGAGACATACAGATGTGTACTGCATTTTCCAAATACTCACAAATACTCACACACGAAGAAAAAAAAGAGAAAAACTTCCTCCTTAGAATGATCCTGTTGATATTTTACATAAAAATGTACATATGGCACAATATCTAAAGAGGTATGAATACATTTTTAAGGCACTGGAAGTCCAAAGCTGAAATCCTGCACGCTCCCGTTCAAAGTCTGCGGTGCTTTAAACACGCTGACCTCTGTCTGCGTTGGCTCCACATTGCTCACCATTCTAATGCTTCAGCGCTTCCTGCTCTCATCTCAGGGCAAATCACATTAGAGTGCCGCTTATCACTCACTATGGTACATATCATGTGCTGGTTGTTGGCTACAATTTGTATAATGGCATTTTCACAAAAAGACGTCATCTGGGTGGAAGGGCTTATTGGTTTAATATAAGCTCCTTGTGTTTTGTGCTGCGGGGTCCTCATGATGGAGTCTGTGCATGCTTAATGTGCTGCGTATCATGGCTGCTTTCATATTAGTCAGCTTTCAAGTAGATGAAAGCTTTTTTATGCATTGCAGCTGACAAAGGGACGCCAACTGTGCATTTTGAGTTTGAGCTTGTGAGCAAAGTGTGACAACATACACACCAGGTTTTGTTCACACAGTCCCCGGAACTGCTGGAACTTCTGAGACATTAGGAGCTGAGCACTTCCCACTGCACTGCGGACTTTCCCGAGCACTGTAGTGAGAAGAAAGCAGAACTAAACACAGCACGGTTTGAAAGCGTTTTCGAATGCATAATTAGGAATTATGTTACTTTTTGCAACACCCCCACCTGGAAAATGGGTCAGCAGCTGGATGGCATGAATGCGATAAAAAGTGAAAATCCTCTTTTTGGACACTACATCTTCCCAGTTGACTTGGATGCAACTTGTGACTTGTTACAACATTAGTCTGTTTGCAGAGTCAAATTAGGACAAACATCTGCCTTGACAAAACTCAGAATCCTCCCCGATTGGTGGATTTTAAAGATGTAGGCGTGGGACTGCTGTGTGGCGGGCGAGATCCCACTTCTGCACTGCAGCTCTACATCAGATTTGATGCAAACTACTTAACCAAGTCAGGCCACATGCACACACCATTCAAAACACTGAGTTTTGAAAATGCAAACTCCCTTGCTGAGGACAAGCAGGCACTTATCTGAACAAGCCCTTCATGATAACCGCCTTGCACGGTTTGCATTTATGGTGTGCTTTGCCTGTCTGCCCACTGCTGCTGTGTCTCCCAGGCCGATGCTAAGGCACTAATCTAATCTGAGGGTTTAATCAGTTCCAGACTAGATTTGTGTAATTCTGGAGATTACAGGCCTGCTTGTGTGCGTTAACCCCAGGTATTACAGCATCATCCTTTCCATGCTGTGTTTGTGCAACAGATTGATTAGAGGGAGTGAGAAATGAGTTATGCACAAAAATCTAAGGTCAGTGTGTCTCATCCAGAAGGCCTGGAACAGCCTTTCTAAATGAGAGAGCGTAAGGTCTTCTTGAAGTCATCCAGCTGCCTTCTATCTGGGAAACAACAGCAAATCAGCCATAAAGAGACAAGACTCTTAAAAAAAAAAAAATCCCAGAGCGGGGTCACTGGATGCTGAGGCGAATAGTTCGCAGACTCTCTGAAGAACCAATGGCTACACACCTCAAAGATTCACGTGGCCTTCAAATTAGCTCAAGAACGGTTTGCAGAGAGGTCTGTGGAGTGAACTTAAGCTCTTATTGATGCAAAGTATGGGTTGACGACATATTAAAAACTTTAGATCATGAATGGGATGTAAAACAACTTTATACATGCGCATGTGTATGTGACAGCAGGTGAGCGATGGCTTTTGACGCTGTATTTCCTCACGGCTACATACAGTCCAGCAAAGACCGTGTGGACCTTACCCTCCTCTGAGAGCTGGTTGTCTTTGGTCTCCTGCTCCATCTGTTGGCACCAGCCTTCCATGCGTGCCGTTTCGGCCTGCAGCAGCTTCAGGAACCAATGGCCGTCTCTTCTGCACAGCGTTCCGCCTCCTCCGCTCTGGGAGACGCCGCCGCTGCTACCGTTTCCGCTGTCCAGCCAGGGATCCGGGGGCGGCAGAGACGAGGGATCAAGCGCTGGATCCAGGCTTTCGGAGAAAGACGAGGAGCTGCTCCGCGTGGTGGAGCGGTTGAGGATCTGCCTGGGAGGCGGTGGGGAGGAGGTGTCGCCAGTCTGGTCTCCGTTGTCTAAAGAGTCTTGTCCAGGGGGGGAGCTCATTGACTGACTGGCACTGTTGACCATGACTTTCTTCTCAAAGGTTTTGGCAACGCTGATGTGAGAAATGGCAGAGATGTCCTGTGTGTCTGAGTCCGTTTCTTGTTTTGCGGCCATACTGCTGGAGCGACTCAGTCTGGAATAAAGCAAAGAGACAACGTTACAATTCAATTCCAACAGAGCAGAGAGCAAAATATATTTTACTGTTTCTCGCCAAACAATCTGCTTCAAAACTCCTCAGATTACCACCAAAAACTTCACTGTATGTGATTAGTAGTTTATGAGACAGACCAACACAAAGAGGTCCATAACTGTCAAGAAGAAGAAAATCAATACAGTATTTTTAAAATCTGAAAATCTGAAAAGGGTAGCATGCACATGTACAAAGCCTCCTTCACTCTGACGCATAGCATGGCTGTATCATGCTGTGGGGAAAAACTGGTAAAGACTGCTGAATGAATGGAGGGTTACGTTTCAGTTGAACAATAACCCTGAATTTAAAACTGGAACTACAATGGATTGATTTTGATCAAAACAGATTCAGGTGTTACAGCAAAATTAAAGTTTGGACTTTGACTCGGTCAATAGAGGAGCTGTACATTTAATTGAGCGTAGGTTACTTTGAGAAAAGGAATGGTCAGAAATGGTCTCTAAAAATGCAAAGTTGGTAGAGATTCATATCCCAAAAGGTGGTTCTGCAAAGTGCTCACTCGGGAAGACCGAGTACAAATGCACAAAATACTTTTCATATTTCTATTTGTAAATGTTTCCCATTTTCCTGACACTTTGCAAATACATAAAATGTTAATAAAATAAATTGAACCTTTATTAACATGACTAACTGTGGAAATTACTTTTGAGAACTCATTCAATTATTTCCCTTTCCGGGAACAAATAGGACCTGTTGAGTTGAAAAGCAGAGTCAGTTCTCTCGGTCAATGCAGATACAAGACACTTGAGAGCGAGGCATCCTGCGAGCTTCTCGCCTGAACCGAGCAAATGAATAAATGGACTTGATGTGATTGATATGAATTCTGTCTAATTGTCTCCATTTCCAGGAAACGCAGATGCAGTTCAGACAATATGCCAAAAGCACTCAAGAACAAAAGAACAGCAAACAGGACATGGGTCTCAACAACAAGCAGAGACGTATTTAAAGCCTCCCTCCTTGGTAAACTCGGTCAGTGCAGTTCTTTTTAATCCAGGCACAGCAAGATTCATTTGAAAGGTGTAGCTTCTGCATGTTGAGGGTTTCTTTGCGCACAGCTAAAACAAAAATCATGGCATTTACTTGGAAAGCCATTCTGATCTAGTGTTTCTATGTAGAAGCAACTTCTAACACGACACTGAATAGAAAGAGAAGTAAGAAGACAGATTGCATCCAAAAGAACTGTTTCTAAATATATATATATATATATAGGAGTTTTGAAAGTCTAGATTTCAAAGAAAGAACTGATTAAGTGAATATATGTATTACATTTAAATACTGCATTAAAAAATGAAAAACAAAACAAAAGCGAAAACAACTTTATAGCAATTTAAATGTTCAAGATGGCTTGGAGGAGATCTTTAAATAGTAAATGCTCATAGGAGGAATGTGATTCAACAATCACAAACACCACACGCACAAAAACACCCGGGATGGTTTCACATATACAAAGGCCCTGGAGGGAGTAGAACAGTCAGAAGAATGTGTGTGTGGCTATAATATAAATTCCTCACGTTGTTAAAAGGACAGGAAGAGGACTTACTGCCACCCGTCCTCCACCTGTACTCCTATTGACTGAAATCTGGCCAGGGGCGGGGTCTCCTCTCTTGGAACTTCCTGAATGCAGTCAACCTAAAATGGAAAAAAAAAAAAAACAAAAACCCAAACCAAGAGGGAAACAACGCTGGCTTAGAAGGTCATGCATATTTTATATCACTGGACCTGTGAAGTCTTTCAATTTTGAGTCTCAAAAAAAAAAAAAAAAAAAAAAAAAAAATCCAAAAAAAAAAAACAACAGAAGGGGGCCCGGGTATTAAATGGG
>NW_015113293.1:200322-208807 GCF_001443285.1 Poecilia latipinna | reverse complement strand
ATAATCCTGGACCTTTAAAATTTTTTAATTTTAGGTCCAAAAAAAAAAAAAAAAAAAAAAAAAAAACATCTCAGAAGATACACAGACAGTAGGGAGCCCAGGTATTGAATTGGGCTTCAAATCAAGTTGTTTTTAATTGATTGGTATTGAAGTGTCTGGCTAAAGTCAAATCCACGATACCCTGTTGTTGCTTAAATGTCTGCAATGTGAGCCGCAACGCGAGTCGTGAGTTATCTCACTCATTTTGTTAACTAATCTGGGTTTCTCCAGATAAGCAAGAGATGTGTTGTCATCCAATGATGCTTACGTCGAAAGACTGCAATGGCTGCTGGAGAGCTCTGTCTGTGCTACGTAAACCTGCTGTGCACAATTGTTTGCATTAGGGAAATCTAAATAGAGAGCAGCTGAAACACTAGTTATTAAATTTCATTATGTGAAAAGCAAAGCATTACATTTATGAAGTGAGAGACAAACATTCAGGCAAGTTTTGTTTGCACACTGCTAACTGGAACGTCTTGAATTTCTTAGCAGATGAATTATTAACAAACCAGATGACAAAACGTAGCTCGATCCATTTCGATGGATCCAGCCACCTGCACTGGGTCGATACTGATAGTATGTGGTTTACTGAAGCAACCTAGCCGGGTTATTAGCTTCATGTAGCATATATGTTACCTCATCTGGACCTTCTTTCTACACTTAATTTTGGATACTGTACCAGATTTAGGCCAGATTTTGCACAGGCCGGCTTAGTTTGTAAGCGCCACACAGACTAAATACTTTATTTACTAATATAACAACATTTGCAAGACACTGGTCCATAATTTACATTTCTCTTCAGGTCATTTTTAAAAGAAGTGCCACATGGCGAGGAGTTGGAATGACTGTTGCCTTGTAATTATTATATCAACTATAGAGAGAAGATACCAACTTGGAGTATGCCTTCAGTGAGTTTGCATTTGCTCCCCATACACACAAGGATTCTCTCGGGAGAACTCCCACATCCCAAGAACATGGCCATTTAGTTTATGGACGTCTCTAAACTGTCTAAGAGTGCACATGTATGGTTGTCTGCCTTGTATCTCTCTGTGTTGCCCTGGTGACTGACTGGTGACCCGTCCACGGTGCAAATAGTGCTCCCCCAAATTTCTTAAGGAAATTAACTACATGCTGGAGCAGCATCTGAAGGATGTCCTGCAGAAGTTCTGGTTGGGACAAAATGTAAACACACACAAAGCACCAATTCCACAATGATATATTAACGTAGTATCTCGATGGGACTTGGCGTCTCTTCAACCACACCCTCCAAACTGCCTGAATTAATGTCCTTTCAGCCATAGCTCCACTCTATATTCGATAATCTAGCATCCTTTATGTACATTCTCATTTGTTGCTCACTTATATAAATAAACTTTAATTGCCTACCTGTATCCCAATAGAAGAGAGTTTCCGCCTTGGTAATGGGGCTACAAAGAGCTCCTCTGCTGCTAAATTCCCTTTACTAGATCCTGATTTCACGGATTCATTGTGGACTGCCGAGTCACTCGTCTCTGTGGAAGCATTGGCGGTGCTAGGGATGACTGGCTCCCTCGGCGTAGCGATGGGAATAGGGATGATATGCGGAGGACGAGGAATACCACGGGCCAGGCTGTTGGCACGGGTGCTGTCAAGGCTGTCAGAGGAGTTGCTGTGAACGTGGCTCGACTGGCTGTTGACCTCTGACCTCCTGTCCTGTTGGTCCAAGTAGTTGTCCTGCGCTGACTCGGTGCTGCTCTGCACCGTCACCGATATGTAGGGCTTGGAGGTTGTGCGTGGAGGCACCGGTGGAGGAGCGGCCTTCTTACAGCTTGTTATGCATGTGGAGACTGCAAACAAAAACGGCGGGATTAGGATAAAAGGATTAGCAAGGATAAAGTTGTGAAGTAGCTACAAATCTATTGTTTTTGGACCCGAAACAAGAGTGGACACAGAAGTACAAATAAGTAGTTTGTGCATAAAGAGCTTGACCCACTCTTTGATAATTAACTTCATAACAAAGTCCATTGTTTATTTTATGAAACTTTTGAGCGACAGAGAGGGGACATTCCAGAAGCTTAATGTTAGTCTGCAGCGTCAACATAGAAACCAGTTTTTCAAATTAACAGATAAAAATGCCCAGTAACCAGAGTACAGGTCTGCCATGAACTGTTCAACACAATTCTTTGCTCAGCTTTCTCTATACAGAGTATGCAACTGTACTCGTATGATCTCAAGCATGCCTGTAAGTTTTCATTAACTGTGAAATAATATTTTGGAAAGTTTTCTTTCTGCCCCGTCAGCATAATAGGCACCGAAAGGCAAAAGTTCATAATAATATAGTAAAATGAAATGCGCGAGAGGTCTCACTCATTTGTTGTCTTGTGTTTCATCGTCACCCTCCCTCACTGAGATTTATTTCTCTGACAAAATTGCTTCTGCTCCAGCAAATGATCCTGATTTAACCTGCATGCTTACAGTGGTTGGAGACAGGCAACAAAAACAGGGGGGGGGGGTCCAGGAATCCAAAACAAAACATTTCCCACTGACACACCACTGCAGCATTTGTGAAACACATGTCGGAGCGCTACATGACTTGCAAGTGCAAACACCAAGCAGGTTACAGCATACTCTACGTCACATTCCAGCAAAGCAACACCACTGACATCATTCCGCGACACCCGAGACGACACCCAAACCACACCCGAGTTGGCCCGTCTCCACACTGCAGGACTGTCTTCATTCCAAAACACAAACGTACTGAAGACGCTGAGCTGACAGGAAAAAACAAGGCTTTGTGAACATGCAGCACCTTGCAAACGACTTTCCAAATGAAATCCTGGAGAACGTCTGGTTTTCTTTTTTATATGTCTAGGATGCAGTTCCAATTTTATTCTATGAAATGTTCACAGATTTTTTTTTTTATAGCAGTAATTTAAGAAAAATAAAAAGGTGTGCACCCTTAGCCACAAATAAACTCAGTCCAGCAAATTCTTCTTTTTTAAATACACACAATGCCATGGTCTTAAACAGACCACAAAACCCTCTTGTGTAGCTGAATTAAAACAATTCTGCCAACAAGAATGGGCTTTCACAACAGTTCTTGCAAACATTAATCACAGTTGTTACCATCGAGTGTGATAAAACCAGATATTAAACTTTGGATCCAATTACTTGGAACACATTAATTCAAGATAAAAGCACAATTGTTTCTTGTTTAAAAACTGATAACTATTCCTACCGTAGCAAAAAAAAAAAAAAAGCAAGCCTACATTAGTGACTGGTTTCTCTGCCATGACTATTCATGTTTGTTGTAGGACACCTGTCCTTCGTATGTGAACAATATGGCAAACCTTAGAAGTTACTGACATTGGAGATTTTATTGCAACTAGCGCAAAGTTTGTGCCAAGGCACTGTCCTTTTTTGTTTTATTTATTTGTTTTGTCTCTGTGAGAAAAAGGCATACAGTCATTTCATTTAGCAAGACATTTTGTAGAGTGACAACTTCCAGCAGGTTTGTGCACACCACAAATGGATTAAAGCCACCATGAAATAACATTTCAGTGATGTCCTCCTTTATCAACAGTCCACAGGAGGCAAATTAGTGGCAGAGGCTTGGTGCTCTCCTGTTGTGCAGAGGAGATTCTCTGATTGACTGTAAAATAATATCTCGGTCTGCTTTCGCAACCAGTTCCTCCTTTACCCACAGAAATAAGCCCTAAACTAATATTTGACATAAGCCCACGAGATTAAATATTAAATGGAGAAGCAAAGCCTTATCTAAATAAATAGACTATTCAAAAACAATCCAAACAATAGACGCTTACAACAATAATGGTTATTAAACAGGAAAAGGCTAGAACAAGTAACACAAAAGTCTCGTCTCTAAGGTGCATTATGAGAAACATATTATAATTAACATGGCAATCTATGTGTTCCGATCTTTACAGCATCCCTGAAAGACATCTGATTATCCAAGTACTTAATTAGAAAAAAACTTTTTATGTATAGCTACATAAAATGCTAATTTATAGATGTACTAAAACTTTATCAAGTGCTCAATATCAAAGCTGATGCAGATGGAGGTTAACATGAAAATGTCAGCATTTTTATGATGACCACAACTAATATTGACCTTAGACTGTTAAGAAATGCTCTTTGCTGTCATTTGGTGCGTTGTCCTTGTGAGCTTGATGGTGAGGCAGTCCGTCTAACCGGAGACTAACGAGATCGACCACATTAGAGATCAGACCGGTTATACAGACGGTTGGAGTTTAACCACAGGCCCCCATTGTTCACACAGAGCAACTACACGAAAGAGTCAAGGAGGAAGCAACCTAAATACATCTGATTCATGATGATTTTCGGCAAAACCCCCCAAAAAAAAAAAAAAAAAAAAATGCAACCACATCAGAATCGCTCCTCAGACAAACACTGCAAGTGGCATGTTTTATCATCAGCCAGTTTCCTGTGATATATTTGCTTACGTGACAGATCCCCGCCTCTCTAGCACAGCTGTATAAGCATAAAGCTCATCTCTGCATGAGCATCAACTACTAAGCAATGGCGCTCGTGCCAGACCCAGTGTTTCTAAAGACTGACTTTCATTGAGATGAAGAACTATAAAATTGGACATTAAGCCAAGCACTATGGAGCTTTAATTGGACTTATCAATACAGAAGCTCAACAAAAACTAACTATGGTTTCTCATTAGAGGTGAATTTTAACAAGAAAAAGAGCCACTTTGCTTACGTGCCAAAATTGTCAGTGTAGGATCTAGAGTGGGCACTGAGAGCTGCTGCTTTAGTGTCATTAGAAACCACGTTCTGCTGTCCACTGTGACTGCTGGATCACAAACATTTTTTTTTTCCCCAGCCAAGAAAACAATTTGCTTCAAGATGTTCCAGGAGGTGAAAACAATTTAAAACAACTCCACTCAGTGAACCATAAAAGAAAACAAAACATGTCCTAATGCTGTTCCAAAGCTTTGTTGGAGCATTACAGCATACATACTACTATGTTATACTGCTGCTATGTAATCAGCATCGTGACAAAACAGTTACAACTTTAGAAGTACCAACACATTCCTGAAAACCTTTCTCCATATTTCTGGGATGTAGAGAAGCTACAATTTTGTGCTTGACCAGCACTGAACAATGACCAACCAATTTAAAACTAAAAACTTGGGAACTTCTATCCAATCAGTGAATGCCCCATACTTGAACTCTAACAGGTTGAAATAACAATCTTCAATGTTGAAGTTGATACAGAGAGAAGAAAACTCAAAGCTTGGTATTTTCAATCAGAAGAAGCTTCTAGAAAGGTAGTTGTATTATTAAAGGTCTTCAGGTCCCGCATTCAGGCTGTGTCCTAAGCTAAGCAGGCACATCGGTGCTCTTTTTTTTTTATTTTTTATGAGCTACCAACCTTTCATACCTGATTTTGAAATGCTGGTAGGTGTTTAGAAATCTCAGAAAAGAAATAAGGGCCTTGTTCTGAAGGCCTTGCACACATAGACTGCTGTTAGCCATGAAAAATGCTATATTTAAGCTAATAACTAATATTATATGCTAATTCTGACAGCATGCACTGCTGCCTTGCAGCAAGTGTTTGAAAAATACGAGTTTTAGGTCACTTGGCCCCATAAACATAGATACATGCATAACCTATTCAGAGAGTTTATCAATAAACTGATAAACTGTCTCACCTGAAAAATGATTTCCATTAGTGATCCAACACACAAACCACCATGCGGGTCAAAAGTAGGACAGGCTTGAAATAATGTCTTTGGAAATTGTCCTACCTCTAAAATATATGAAAAAAAAATAAATCAACATTGATGCTGACATTAGACTCATAATGTCATAATGTAACCCAGCCAGACAGTGATGGGATGACTTAAAATATGCAGCAACCCTGCGTGTAGGGTTGCTGCAAGCAGCCCTAAATACGTTTATAATAAAATTCTACATTCAAGTTTCATTGTCGAATGGTAAGTCTGGTCCAAATCAGAAAAATAATCTGACATTAAAGTTATCGGCAACTGGCAACGAATTAAATTAGTAGAAAGCGCTAAAAACGCAGGACTAAATGGGTTACTTACCCTCGCCTATGACGGAGATAAACGTCGTGTGTAATTATTAAAACAGAAAAACACAAAAGTGTAGCTGTTTGCAGCTCAGTCATTCATTTAACTCCAGCTAAGCAGCCGAAAGGACGGATGTTTGGCTCTAGTTTGAGGAGTTTCTCCCAGCTCCACGGGAGGAGACTTTGTGTGGTGCTTTCAGGGACGCCTCTGACATTAGAACTTCACCTTAAAACTTCCACACCATAAAACTTTCTGTTTATAATTTATCCAACCAAGCACTTATGTGAAGTTAGTTTTTGTTTTTCCTTTCCGAGCCATAATTCTGAATAATATTTTGTGAACAACTCATTTGAGACTCTAAACTGCACCGTTTGTAACACGACTTGAATGTGAGAAGCCATTTGCTAATGATTACTCTATAAAGATGCAACTGAAAATATCTTAAAAGAACAGCTACAGTAACCCTAGAAGTAACTGTAATGTAATAAATAAATAAATAAAAACTCTTTACTAGGATGTCCTCAGCTATGCCACATCAAAACTGAACATTTCCACACGAAAATTTCCCATGAAGGCAGCGCATGGCTTCCTTTGAAAATAACAGTAAAGAGCGCCACATGGTGGATACTGATGATATGAAAACTTAAGTCAATGCCAAACTACTGACAACGTAATTCTGTATCGAGGGAGCAGTCAGGGGACAGGAAAAGCCGCTTTCCATAATATGTCGTGTCTCATTCGTTATCATTCTGCCTCTGTGATTTTAACATTAAAGTGAACACTTGTATTTTTGTTGTTGTTGGCGTTGTCCGTAACTCAGCGAACTAAAGTCACAGACAACTAGAAATCTGATTTGATGTTTTAGACTGCTGTCCAGCAGTTGGGTGTCACTTTCCAAACAATCTTTTAAGCCAAGGCTTCTCAAACTGCGGTACATGTATCATGGGTACGT
The DNA here is from genome assembly GCF_001443285.1 of Poecilia latipinna. NCBI lineage: Eukaryota > Metazoa > Chordata > Actinopteri > Cyprinodontiformes > Poeciliidae > Poecilia > Poecilia latipinna. The sequence goes on along the minus strand of NW_015113293.1, from coordinate 201,752 downwards.
GGGCTGCCTTTAATTGCACTCTTTGTGTCAGCCATCAAAAAGGTAAATAAGCTTACCAACAGGAAAAATGTTGATTTGTTCAAGCTCATCAATCTCCGTGTCAATCAGGCGCTACTTAAACTAGAAGTTAAGTTGTTTCAAGAGTTCTCACTATAAAGTCAAGCAGGTGCTGGTGACTTTTCATTTATCTTTAAATTCGGAACATGAATCTGAGAACGAAGACAAGTTAGCAAGCAGGGATCGTCTTAGGTGTTCAAACACCAAAAGAGCATCTTTGCTAACATGTTCTGCATATGTGAGAGGTGAAATAATACACATACCATTAGAAATTGAAATAAACTCTTTATTACACTCAGCAGCCATAGCGGATTATGATGTTATGGTTTCTGAGAAACCTGCAACTTTCCTGCTTGAAATTTCAATTTCAGGAGATTTCCCAGCCAGCATGCCTAGGTGGGACCCATGTGGGGACAAGGAGGGCAGACTATATGGGTCCCATATGGGTTTGTCCGCGGGTTCCACGATGGCCCCACATGGGTTTGCCCATGTAGGGCCACAGCCCACATGGGTGCTACATGGGCCCTAATTGGACAAAACCCATGTGGGCCACCACCATATAGGGCCCATGCAGGGCCCATGTGGGCTCTGGCCCTACATGGGCAAACCCATGTGGGGCCATCGTGGAACCCGCGGACAAACCCATATGGGACCCATATAGTCTGCCCTCCTTGTCCCCACATGGGGCCCACCTAGGCATGCTGGCTGGGTTTTCTGCCTGTTTTTCCAACTAGGGATTTATACAGACAAACCCATGAGCATGAGTTTTTTGATTTCTGAAGGAAATCAAAGGCAGAGTCATCCTTCATCAAACTATAAGAGATCCTGTTTTAAAATGTCTGTCAACACAACATGTATTTATGTATACAGTGAGATGAAACCAACACTTTGAGATAACGTTTAAATTATTATTATTATTATTATTTTGTTTATAACATGAAAATTCACGAGAGTTAAACTGATTGGATCTTTTCAGGGGAAGAGGTTTTGAGTTGTTACCTGTGTGTGTGGGTAGGATGAGTGGTCTGTCTGTCCCGAAACGCTGAAGAAAAATTGCAAGTTGTTTCTCCTTTGGGGCTTTGTCCAAGCCAGTGGCTATCAGGTAAGAGGCAAACTGTTCTTTCCATGTCTTCCATTGTGTAGAAAGGTCGTCTAGTGTGGGCAAAAGAGGCTGCATTTAAGCTAAATATGCTACTTTGGGAAAAAGCTGGAAGATCAGGGTCTTGCTAAGGACCAAGAATTAAAAGGATGCAAAGTGAAATACAAAGGACAGCAGGAACTTGGAACAAGTCATTGTTTATCAAAGGGGTGACAAAAAAAAAAAAAAAAAAAAACCAGGGAAAGAAAAAAAGCGGGTTTTTTATAAGATTTAA
>NW_015113293.1:187570-197286 GCF_001443285.1 Poecilia latipinna | reverse complement strand
AAAAAAAAAAAAGAAGAGAGGAACTTGGAAAAAATATTTTTTTTAAAAAGGAGAGAAAAAAAAAAAAAAAAAAGAAGAGAGGAACTTGGAAAAAATATTTTTTTTAAAAAGGGGGGAAAAAAAAAAAAAAAAAAAAAAAACCAGTGCAAGAAAAAAAGCTGGTATTTTATAAGATTTAATGAGATCAAAACCTTGTTTTTCAGTGTTTTGTAGTTTTTTTTTTGTTTTTTTTTTGTTAAAATGACTTACCAGTGCTGGTGCTGTATGTGCGAACAGAGGAGTCGGTTGGAGGTGGAGAGCAGCCTGAGTCTATGGAAGCGGTGTCGTCGTCTTGGGAACAGCCAGCCTGGATAGCTCTCAGGTAGCTGTGGCTGCGGGATCGGAAGCATGTCGGCATGGGCATGTCCGGAGGCTCCGAGATGTCCTGACAATGGGAATCTCTGAAGGCGGACTCTGAGCTTCTGTCTTCGTAATGATGACTTTTTTCCAGGTCTCGCAGCTGGATGAAGACATTACAAAGGCATGGGACTATTTAACCCCACAAATATGTTTTTTTTTTTTTTTTTTTTTGATTTTGTTTCCCAACAAGAAACTCTAGATGCAATTTAAAAAAAAAAAAAAAAGAACATTTTAAAGTAAAAGAAATGACTGTCTATTTTTAATCTGCAATGTGGAAAAACTGTCAGTGTTTGGCGAGGATAGTTTGAAATTTCAGCAAGCCATCTTTACAGACGTCTCTTTGCTGACATAAATGAGACAAAGTAATGGCATTCTAATGACTCACTGACTGCAAATGGAAGAATATGTGGAGTAAATACGAGCGAGTCGGCACCAGAGAGGCAAAAACGAAGCCGAGAATGTAGCGGTTGTGCCCAGCCCTATCGAATGCAAACCAGAAAAAAGGTTTTCAGCAGTCATTTATTTTATTATTGTTATGTAATCCTTGTTTAAAAAGAGTGAATGTTAGACAACCCTGACAGGAAGCGCTTGCTTTTTGGCCTGCTGGCTGCTTATGCACACTAACTAAATGCGATACGTCTCTTCACAGGAAACTGCTGTAAGAACTCAGAGGCAAAAATTCGGTCATTAGAAAAAGACTCCACGGCCGATCTTCATCTTGGTGACCTTGTCATCGCCAAGCTAATGGCCCCTCTGTTAGTGGACAAATTAGACCTCTAACTATCACTGTCACCTCATTTGTCTTTTGGGGTAATAACATTAATACAAGACAGCTGGAAATGTTCTCTGGAATCTCATTATATCAGTCTTTGCAATGGAAACAGTGAAAATACACAAAGCGGGGTTTTGTGCGATAAGATGGTCACAAACTACTGCATGACTATGAAGAGTAAAGACAAAGCACGCTGATGTATGCAATTGTATCCAGCCCCTTTTACTGTGACACCCCTACATAAAATCAGGTAAATAATTAGTAAACTGTATTCACCTGTGTGCTATTTAATTTTGGAATACACACAGCTCTACTTTGAACGCCTCATTTGACAGACAAAAATTTAGTTTTTTTTTTTTTTTTAAAGAAAATTGCAGATTACCCAAACATTTCAAAAAACACATCAAGGTTTGTGGTTGTCTAGCGTCAAAATGTGAAAATGTTAAATAACTGAGTTATTTTGCCAGAGTGACAGTGTGTATAAGATACATGACATAATGAAGTAAAAAGAAAAAAAAGTTATTTTGTATCCCTAAACAATTTCTTTTTTTCCTGGTTTTTGTAAATAATACATGAAGCATTCCTAACCTGTCCTATGCCACTACGTCTGCTCAAAGTGCTGCAGGCCTGGCTGAAGCTGTCTTCTTCCCATGGTGCCAAAGCTCCTGGTCCTCCAAAACAGTCCAGATTATCCAGGCTGCGATTATTTGAGAGTTCTCTGAGAGATGGAAGACAGCTGGGAAAAGAAGAGTGAAATCAGATTAAAAAACAAAAACAAAAAACACAGAACAAATTGTTAGGAATCTGAATACGAGGAAGTAAAAGAGATGTGGACAAAAAGCTTATGTTTTCAGATCATGACCTGAAAGGCAGCAGGAGAACATTGATGATTGATCACCCAACCAGGAATTGAAAAAGAGATAAAAAGTCGAGATGTATTTTACTCAAGGCGCTTCTTTCATTTCCTCCTTGATTGTCTCACAAACCTTAAAATAGTCTCTATTTCAATATCAATCGTCTTGAGTCACCCAGTACATAATTTGAGCATGCAAGTGCAGTCAGAGAAAGAATGTGCACAATGCAGCAAGATGAAAGTAATCAAAAATGTTTAATAATGTCTATAGACTTATTTTTTTGTCTAATTTGAGATAATGGAATAGCTGTGAAGCTTCATGGTACGACGTAAGAAGACAAACGATGCTTACCGCTTTTATTTTAAAACACAAATGACGCTACTTTTAATCCAAAAGCAGATGGTGGCAACAAGCTAACAATAAGCTAGCAGTTGTTTGAAGCAGGAGATGACTTTTGCAGTTGGAGTTTTAACTCTAAAAACTTTCCCGAGGGGGGGCGGGGGGGCAGCGCAAAGTCACTGATCACAAATAATCAATTGCAAGTGTTTTGCACTGCAACCCTGAGGAAAGGCTTACAGGCCTACCACTGACCTGCTCATTGACCTGCCCAGCTGGTGCAGAGAGGACACACTGTGGAGTGGAGACCACAGGGCATCCAGCTCCCCCTGCAACAATGTGAAATCCAAGGTTCTGCTGCTAGCACCAATCGGGTAGGTGGAGAACGAAAGAGAGCAGGATTGGATGATCAGACATGGATTGTTGCATCAGGATCAGTCATTCAAGGGATGTATTTTATGAGTTTACGATAGAGAGTGTTGTGTTTGAAGAGCCAACACCTTAGTTTCTTCAAGTGTTACAGCTCGGTTTGTGTGTTGTGTGAAATTTATGCATTTTTACACGTTTATGGCAGTAAATCGTTGATAAAAACAAGTTACCTTTGGATGTGAAGAGGGTGCCATATACAGCTCATTAATAAAACAACGCAACGCTGAAAAGATGTTTACCAATTTTCAAAATGCACTGCATTGCCACAAGTATTTGCCCACATGACCTGTGTGACATCCCATTCTTAAATCACAAAGTTTAACCTTTAATGGCTCCAACTCTGGGAAGGATTTCCATCTGTGTTAATAGGAATACAAGAGGAATACAAATCCTCCAAAAGTGTACTTGTGAGGTCAGACATTGCTGTTGGACAAGAAGGCCAACATCAGTGGGTGACATCAAAATATGCCAGCCCATACTCTTATATTTTGAAGAAAATTTAATGGTGGCATGCAGTCATGGTACAACAGTGGTACAATTCTCTCCTGAAGTGTTCCAAACCCCCGAGAGCAAATTCCATGTCAATATTAATCAAAGCTGGAGTCAAATTGGAAAGGTTTGTAAAAATCACAAATTACCACAAAAAACCCCCCCTCAGTTTCCAGTTTTATTGTATAGTAGCATCCCCCTCCCTCATCTTTTACTGTATATTCTCAGTAAAAGATGTATGAGGGCCAAAAAAGTGGGGGAAAAAAAAAAAAAAACACTTAATGTTTCTCTTGCATATGACAGAAGCAGCTCCAGACCCTCTTTTCAGCAAATCACTGTTCAGAAACAAACATCTGTAACAAGTCACAGTCGTGTGTGCACGTCTGTCAATAAGACAAACAGCCCACAACAGGCTAGCAATCAACAAAGGTAACCAAGCTGAGAAGAATTTCTCAACGAGACTTTAAAAAAGAAATGCCAGTTTCAAAATGGAAAGTGCTAACACACTTGTAGTTTCTCATTGTTGTGGCATGTATCTTAGCATCAAAATCAGAACTGTTCATGTTTTATGGATCTTCAGCCTAATGGATATTCTAAAAATACACAAAGAGCACCACTTTTTGTTCTTAATCAAAATGAAACTGATATATATTTTTTTATAATTACTGTTATATTATCTTGCAGGTTACTTTTGAATAAGCAACAACACGTCTTTCCATTATTTCTGTAGAATTTTAAAAGCCAATTATTGTAAATGAGAAAATCATAAAGTAGACCTCAACCCTCCATAAATTCCCCATATTTGTCCAAGCTGAGAACAATTAGGGTGAATTCCAAGTCAAAGAGATTGATGTGGCTAATTGACTAGATGATAATTGTAAGGCTGGTGGTTTGGGTAGTTTATGAAGAAGAAGAATTGTTGTGGTACTAACTACCATGTGAACAGAAGGCTAACTAAGCATTTCATGTGCAAGTAATCTCTCTTTGGACTTTGTGTAAACGTATCCAAGACCAGAGAGGACGTAAAGATTTTCTTTCTGTGCAAGTGAAAACTGGCTGGACTATTTATTTTACTTTTGATTCCCGAGAGGCTCGCTGCTCAATTTTTTAAAGCAGTGCACTTTTAGGACTCCCTATGTATTTTTTTTTTTTTTGTGAGAGGGGGTGAGAGAGAGAGAGAGGGAGGGAGAGAGAGAGAGAGAGAGAGAGAGAAAATACTTTCCCTGTGTTGTCGGGTTTAAACGGTCAATCATAAAATTTTTATTTAAGAAACTCTAAATAAAATATACAATCTAGCCCAGATTAAACTAAATGATTTGCCCATTTCATGCTATCTGATAACTGACAACATGTTTGTTTGTTTTCTTACTTGCGTGGGGGGAGCTGGTCACTTAGAGACTGCTGGGTGGCCCTGAGGTAGCTCTGACGGCGAGCAGCACTTTTGGGCGAGGGTTTAGGGCTTCCCTCGGAGTCGTCACTGTCTTCCATGTCTCCCATTGCCTTCACATAGCTACCGCTGCGCATCCGCCGACATGGAATCTCATTGAAACCTGGACTGCGACCTAATGAGCTGCTCCAATCCCCCTACAGGGATCATTACAGGGAATAAAACAAGTCCCGAGTTAGTTTTTGGAACTATGTGATTCACATATTCACTTTTTGAGACATTACACGTACTTAGTAGAGCCTTAAAAAGGTGATAAATATTAGCATAAAGTGCTTAAGTATTTACACCCATCAAACCTTTTCTCAATTTTTTTTCTTTTTACAACAATTGTGGTGTATTTTTATGGGATTTTCTTGTGTTAGAACAACGTTAGCATAATTGTGCTAACAATAATACTCTGTATTACAGAATACAGAGTAATTCTTTAAAAGAAAATTCACAATGAAACGTATGAGAGGTATGGACCATTCAGTATCCCTTAGTCTGTGTATCAATGATCATTAGTCTATCACATAAAATCCCAATAAAATACATGAAAATTTGTAGTTGAAAAGTCACAAAATGTGAAAAAAAAAAACAAGTCAAGAGTTTAAATATCTTTATGTGAAATTGCATACTCACCCTGCGTCCAACCTGCAGATAGTTACAAGTTAACTCCTGTTGGCAGGACTTGGACTTGAGCATTGACCTGTCCAGAGTAGTTGAGCCCTTCTGAAGTACCTGTCTCGGTTGGCCCATTGTCAATGTGGACCAAGACCCTCCTTTCACATACTCGGTATCATTCATCAGCATGCCTACTGGTCCACTTATTCCACCACCTCCTATATCCCCTGGACCAGGAAGTGCTGGATACTTCATGTCATTGCTGCTTTTAGAGGAACTGATTGTGTTGTAGCCACTGTGGATGTATTTACTCTGACCACTATGGCTTTCATGGCCACTCGGACGCCCCAGGGTCATCATGGTCATAGTATTATGGTAGCTGCTCAAATCACTACTGTCCAAATCATCTGAGCTCCAGTAACCCGACATGTTGGATCTTGGCCGTCTCTTAGCGGTTGCCTCGGACTTCGTAATACGATCCTTACTTTTGGATCTGCGAGTATGCTTCCCTCCGTCCTCGGTGCCAGAAGAAGTGCCTCCACCACTGCCAGTAGATCTCCCGTTCACGTTCCCCTTCATGTTGTGGCTCTCTAGCGACTGGGACTTTGCAAACAGTTTTTGCACCGAGTGCAGCATGTAACGAATGCGGCCGGGACTGTCTGTCCGTTGCTTGGCAGCAACAGCAGCGGACGTTCGATGAAACTGTAAAGTGCTGAATCCGTCGCGACCTCCTGGTAGCTGCTTCTCAAAATCCAACAGACTGGGCGGAGTTTGATTCTTGGTCATATGGTGTGATATTGTTGCAGAGCCACTTGTAATCATAGGCGTTCTCCCACTCAACCCTGACATGGCCATACCTGATGCCATGCCCATCGACAGAGATGTCCCCATGGTGCCTGTGCCTATCCCTCCGATACTGTCCCCAGGAGGAGAAAAATCGGACTGGTCGTAGGAGTTGTAGTGGATACTGGGGAAAGTGCTGCTATTGGAAAGCTGATTGTTGAGGGGCAGCATGCAGTCTGCTGGAAGGGAGCCTGGATTGGCAGAAGGGTAAAGGTGGGGATCCATGGTGCCATAGTGGTCCATTGTGGGGCTGAGCAGATAAGGGCTGCGTGGCAATGTGCTCGTCTTCTGATGGTAGAGTGCCTCTGGATGATTAAGAGAGGGATCACAAGAATCAGACAGATGTCTGTTACGGTTGGTCCCCAACCCCTTCATGACGGCAAGGAGGCCCCGACCCTCTAGAAGACCTCCAAGCCAAGTGAGGAGAAGAGATGTTCAAGGTGTTTCCTACAACAGACAAACAAGGAAGAAGAGTCGGTTACACACGCACAAAAACATCACCATACACGCACGTAAAATCACACGCACAGACACACACACAACCGTGTCTACTTACCACCTAAACCAGACTATGCAACACAAACACAGGCAAATGATCAAGTTTTTACAGCCTCCCACAGCAAACCCTTGCACTAATATGCTGTAAATATATGAAAAAAACATGTGGAACAAGGACAGGCTGTAACCAGTGGGTCACTGAATATATTACTGCTAAGAGAACAATTGCTGACAGACACTCCTCCGTATTTATGCAGACCGTAGCAGCAGCCAGAGAACAAATGCCTTCTTTTCTCCAGCTAATCACATTCAGAAATATAAGAAATATGAGTGGAACGCTTATTGTTTCACAACACTTCCATTCCTACAAACATGTTAGATGACAACAGTGTCAGCGACGTGGGCTCAAATATCACACAAACAAAAAAAACGAGATGTTTTATAAAATTATTTGATAGCTTAAAATTATTCCTACTCAGTTTGTGCCACGTATGTTTCCCCAGTTATTTCGTTTTCTTCTACATATCCGATCCCTGGCATAGTGACCAATCTCCTGTCATATCTTTGCATAGTGAGCCAAGGATGATGAGCAGACCGAATGGTGAAACCAGCAAAGAGGATTTGACCAGTAGGTGGTAGATAGCAGGCATTGGCAGGTAATTCTCCCATACTTCCTGGTCAAGCTGTGCCAGTGTCCTGCCTGGTGTGGCAGCAAGGACAGGACTTCCTGTCATGCACCATGACACACGGTGGTCAAAGGTCATCAGCTTAAAGCAGAGGGTATTTGATCAAATCGGTCCCGTTTATTTCCCAATGTAATATAAGTCACATATAGATGTGATTGCGTACAGTCTCGTTCAGTCTTATTTATGATGAAAACACCTAATGCTATCCACACCAACATGATTTATTTATGTGAGATTATGATGAGCTACAAAAGAAGAAGTTACTGTTTTTGAGAGAATGGGCTTCATCAGTGAGGTGAACCATCACTGCAAAGCATTTAGCTCCATGTTGTGACCAGGAGACTTTCACTACAAACTCACAGCTTAAACTCACCACTATTTCAAAAATCTTCTTTTTTTCTTTTAGAAAATCCTTTACATTTATCTTATTGATCACATGTGTAGCAAACTTATTTAAATTTATTTATTTCAATCTTGTTTTAGTCAATACAAACTATATCTTAGTGTGACTGAATTTACTATAAATGTTTTCTGAAAGCACCAAATAGTCTGCAATTCCAACTGGAATTTAAGCCACTATTATGTTCTTAATTGCAATGACTTTTAAAGCATTGTGAGACTGATGCACCACTTTAGGTTTTGAATTGCATGTGCAGCCAAGTGGAGAGTTGGTACCCCGTGTGTCGAGTTTGTTGCTGAAAATAGGGAGGCGTGGAGCACATGCTTTGTTGGTGACTGCACAGCACCTTATCCCAACACAGATTCTCAGATTATTTTCTGCATTTTGAATTGGTTGGAGGGAAGCAGAAGGAGTGAAACGAAAACAAATACAGGACATTTAAAATTGTAATTGGGTCACAAACCAATTTTAGGTGCCTACAGTTCAGAGAAACTAACAAAACATTTTGTGAATCGCCAGGCATGTCAAAAAAAAAAAAAGTACACTCAGCTATCTTTTACACCCTTCTTCCAAGTTTAAGTAGTGTGTTTGCAGGAATAAAATCTCCTCATGAAATTCAGTCTTTCATGTCTCCATTATTAGCATGCCTCAGGCACAGACTCATTTAGCGTCATTAACGCCGCCTTTCTGAATGCCCTCTCTGCTGATAGGGTCAAATCCTCTAAATCCTTTTACACAACATTAACTAACTGCCTCACATCCCATCATGACATGCCACTCAGCTAAGCTTGGCATGGCCTCCTCGACGTGTCAACAACCCCGACTTTAAATGACAGCGATAGCTTTGGTGAGGGGAGGCTCGTCAAACTAGAGGAGCCGACTGCCACTTGGAAGATGTTTTGATCTTTCCATCTTTTCTCGTTGGCGGTAGATTGCGTTCGAAAATAGAGAGAGCAGGGTGAGATAGTTGTGTAAAAGGTATTGAGAGATCATTTTAACAGCATTCAATATTAAACACAAGTTATTGTGAATGTTAATTTCCTAAATATTCTCTATGTGTTAACTCAAACACCAGCATTGTAGGAAGGCAGTTTTAGAGCCAATTAGGCGGGAGTGCCAATTTAAAGGTTCTTAAAGTTACAGTAATTGGATTTTCTCAAGCACAAGACCATGGTCCTTAATCCACTCACTTTTTTTTTGTTATCGAACACAACCAGGGGGGAAACAAAGCTGGGAGTATATCTTCAATTAAGTGAGAATGATAATGCTAGTGTTTTCTGAAAGGACCAGTAGAAGATACAGAGTGGTTAACCAAAGCAATTAAGCACAACTTGGAAAAAAAAAACACATAACCTGCAGTTCTTTAATACAGTTTGTGATGTATCCCTGATATGCATTCTGATAACATCTTACTCAGGGCAGCTCATATAGTGTCAAGCTTATACAGTGCCTTGCAAAAAATATTCAGTATCACGTCACAACCACAAGGGTTTTACTGTAACTGATAAGAACAATACAAAGCAGTCTAGACTTGGAAGTGAAATGATAAATGGTTTTCAATACTCGTCTTCACAAATGAAACCAAAATGTCTAACTTGCTTTTACATTCAGCCGCCTCTACTGATACGGCAAAGATAAATCCAGCACAATCCATCATCCAAAAACAGTCAAGAGTAGGGCACAATAAAAATAATACAAACTTACCAAGCTATAGCTGTCCACCTAAAGTGGGAGACGCTGATCCTCGAGGGCCGGACTAGAAAACATCTGATGTAAAAGGAAAGCTAGCATAACTAACCTTGAACATGCAACCCGTATCATTAAACATGATGGAGGCAGTAGCTGTTCACAGAAACTCCCCGTCTAATCAGACTGAGCTTCAGCTATTTTGCAAAGAAGAATGATGATTTTATATATATATATATATATATATATATATATATATATATATATATATATA
>NW_015113293.1:160255-184380 GCF_001443285.1 Poecilia latipinna | reverse complement strand
TATATATATATATAGCCTCTAAATATGCAAAATAGAGTGGAACAAAAAAACCCCCAACTTATCAGACCTAGTTAGTGCAAAAACACAAAAAAAAAAAAAAAAAAAACAAAAGCACAGAAAAAGACAGCTAATCAGTTTGCCATGTTTTCTTATGCTCCTTGGCTCATACTAGGAAAATTAAAAATGCCAGGAAATAGAACTCTCTCCTATTCCCAGGATATGTAAAATCGTATGCACACATCGCCCATTCAATATTTCACAAAACAATGTCAAAACTTTGAAATAAATCTCTTTGAGTTTGTTACATCACGCTTTGTGAAGCATTTGGTGATTGTATCTCCTTACCTTGTGCACTGAGGAGCAGCCACCTGCCCCTCAGTGAGAAAAGGAGATTTTGGCACGAAGTCAGATTCATGCCCTTACCTCAATCTCTGTCAGAGATGCAAGAAGTTCACACAAGTCACCAGAAGAGGGCGACACACTCTAGACAAGCTAAATTGTCCCTTTACTCGACTTTTTTTTTCTTTCTGGCAATTAACTTGTCAAAGTGCAAGCTACAAAAAACATTTATGACAAAGTGAGAGCAAAGCAGATAATGAAATGTTCTGTAGGGATGCCAGAAATGTTTTTGATGATAATTAAGGGCAAATATTCCCTGGCCAATATGTGAGTTTATATCAGAATACTTCTATGTTTTCTTTTCAGATAATTGGAGCGCCGATGAATTTCTCTTCTCATCCTTTATTCAGAAAATAGAAATCTACTTTCTGAAATCAAAACTTTGATCTGCTTATGTATACTTACAGTCAGGCAAGCATCTGCACACTTTAAGTATAGGCATATTAAAACATCAGCTGCTCTCAAAGGTGTTCAAATCCTTGTTTAAATGTCATATTTGTGATGTAGAAAAAAAAACATGACCATGACGATTATAATTTTCAATAATTACCACTTTCCACTGTGGGTAATATGTTATTTTGTAGATGTGCTGCATTGTTTTTGCCCAAAAAGTAACCTCTCTGCAGACTACAACTTGAGCTGAAAGGAAAATCCCCCAAAGGTGTATCTACACTTTATTTTAAGTTAATAAGAAGTAACGATAATTGTCGGCAGGTGTGAACTCAAGAAGACTGAATTTTTGTTTTTATTTTTTTATCCAATAATGGTAGCAAAGCTATTTAGGAATATATATTTTTCTCTCTAACATTTTTCTTTTTTTTCAGCTCAACGTGGTACAGTATGTGGAAAAGCTTTTTAGATCAGTGTTTTGTGCAGTTTTCAGAGTCTGATAGCACAGAGTAGTTTATTTTTGTGTCAGTAATTTGTTGAAGGATGTAAAAGGGTGTATTTTGAAGGGTGTATCTTTCAAAGATATATTGAAAAATATGTATTTAATTTCAAAACTACTGTTACAATTGATGCCATATTATGTCCCATTCTTTAGTGAATAACGTCAAGCAGTAAGTAAATTAATTACCAAGGGAAAGAGGGAATGGGAAGGTTAGGTGGGGGGTTAACTATAGAAAAATCAGAAGTCGTCTTTGGTGTCACGGAGAGCAAGCACAAAACCCGATGTAAAGATAGAAAGTTTCTACGATGCTTTGGCAAACGCCGCATCAGAAATCTAAATATAGCAGCAAATTCAAGCGCCGACTTATTCAGAAAACTACAGAGCTACTGCAACATTGAACATTAGCATACAATACAATTGTGTAGTTAAATGTTCAAAATCCTCAATAACACTGTTGGCATCTCACATTTATTAACTCTTCATCATTACAGGGGGCCTTCCTTGCAGTTAACTTCCAATCAGATATGATACAGGATATTTTGTCATGTTACATTTTTCACAACACAGCTTAAACTGGAATTCAGCTTGATTTTCTGTTCCAAGACAAAATGAGAGTCATCATTTCCAAACGGATCCATCCCGGGGTATATTACGACCCATTCTTAGATTTTGTACCAGACGCTTCCGTGTTGCCACTACTTAAGCGTACAGATTTTCAAACCAGCTGCCAGCTTCTATATTGGCACACCAGTGGGTGGCCACAATTAGATAAGAGACTGTGCAAAAGGACGTCGTCCTCTCATTTGAGCAATGGTATACATCGAGGCAATTTGTCGGAGAGAGGCAGCACGGCTCAGCACAGTCCCGAGTCCATCTGGTCCATAGGCTTACAGCTCTGCCCTAGAAGACAGGGGGCGGCTCCGCATGTGCCTGTTGTGCTGTGTTGAAAGGCCATGTGTGATGCACGGCAGATGAATGCTTGCACACTATGGGAAAAGGAGGATAGGGAAGGAAGAATCAGGAGGGCAGGGGAAAAAAAAAAAAAAGCTTGTAAGGTGTGGTGTTTGACGGCAGCGGAAATGAAACAGATCTGAGAGGAGAGAAGAGGTGTGAAAATGAGTACATGTGTTGTAAACTGCACCGAGGTGAAGCTGCAGAAACATAATGGAGGAGAGCAAAGACAGAAAGAGGAGGAAAAGAGGACAGCAGGCAAGAGTTGACATAAACAGTGATGAGTGGAATTTTTATTTTATTTTTTGGGATATTTTTACTAACAAGAGTGGGTTTAATGAAGCTTTCATTCAGTTTGATCCTACATTTTCAACTCAGAAGAAGTTTGAGTGTCTTAATGAAGGGAGTTAGGCATCCTGGGTGAAATAAAACCACCCACTGAATGGCACTAAGAGCCGAGTGTCTTCAGGTGACAGTGGCCTATAAGTGGAAACCTAAATGCATGTGTGCCACATCACCATAAGGAACTGCATATGTGCGTGGGTGTGTGTGTGTGCGTGTGTGTGTAACGCAGCCTAACCTTGCCCTAATTACACGCTCTCTATTCCATCAGTGCCGTGCTCTGGCCTATTTTCACAGCTATAAATTTATCACTCTCCCCTCTGTTGTGATAGATGACCCACTCATTTTAGCCCATCTCTGAAGACTGTGAGCCAGATAGGAAGTCGGTGGAAGACAGTGGCACCACTTCACTGCTCACAAAGGAAGGCGATGATGGAACTTTCCATGCCCTCCAAACTATTCCTGGATTTCAAATCTGCACATTAAAGAAACATGGTGCATGCTCGTCACTGTTTTTGTGCTCCGTTCAATGATCAAATTCCTTCTGTGAAGGAGAAAACAAGGTAACTTTTGCTGTGTAGATGAAAGCGTCAGCTGGATATTAATTAAACGATGCAGGCATTTTACAGGCAGTAAAGTAATTGCTTTCCAGCTGCGGTCCTTACATTGAAAAAAACCGATAAGATAGATGTAGCCTGAGATATTAAAGCTGTGGATAAAATAAGAAACTGTTTTTGAGCTAAACATGAGCTATCAGTGGATAATTGTGCCTTTTTAACTGTTTCTTATGCATGGATTAGTAAAAGGGGGAAGAACAAAGTATGTTGATGTAATGTCAATGGCCTGCTACTTTAATTCAGTACAACTGTCAGCAATAGTAATATTAGATTTTCATTCTAGGTTTTCATGGGGGGAAGTAAAAAAAAAAATCCATCCAGTTTACTTATATCCAACATAGTGCACAAGAGTACAACTGGTCCGGCATTGTCACTATTTTACTGAACAAACATGAAGTCACAGTGAAATGACAGACCGTCAAAAACTAAGTACAACATCTTTTTAATGTTGGCTTAATTACATGAGGGTTGGAGACATTTGTTTCTGAAAAGATTCCACAAAAATGGTCCAATGACAGGTTGCAATCTGGACTTTGACTTTGACACTGCAATAGTTTGTGGACTAAATTCAGCTTTAATCTAATTCGACTGACCCAAGTAGAAATTTTCACTCATGCAGATGAATTTTCATGTGGTGCATCAGATTCCACTGCATTTATTTTTAATGCAGGTTATATGACAGAAAGTCTAGGCTTTAAGCAATCCTGCTAACACTATAGATAACTGGAAGAAAAAGGACGTAGATTTATGCTGTGTTCATCTTCATAGGGGGATCCCTTCAGTTTGGCTGATCCATTTGT
Source organism: Poecilia latipinna (assembly GCF_001443285.1). Lineage (NCBI taxonomy): Eukaryota > Metazoa > Chordata > Actinopteri > Cyprinodontiformes > Poeciliidae > Poecilia > Poecilia latipinna. The sequence continues at coordinate 180,379 of NW_015113293.1, read as the reverse complement.
TCACTTCCATATGCAGGTCTATGCAAAGTATTGCAAAAAAAATTACCTCCTGGTGAGACGTTTTGTACTAAAATACCAAAGATTAATGATCAACTTGATGCCACATGGACTGAACGGAAGCTTTATACCCAGTAACTCTGTGGTGTTTTATGACGATTTCACATGTGGGAATAAGAAAAAGGGCGTCTCTCACTGACTGCTGTGTACAGCGAGGGGCAGGGAGGGTTGTATGCTACAGCTGTGGCCACTGTCTGTAGTTTCCGGGCAAATCCAAATGACTAATGCAAGCAGACATGAGAGACGTACATGCCCACACTCAGGCAAAAGCCTGCTTTATGTTAATGCATGTATATTAAGATTATTTTTTCCCAGCACAAAGACAGCTTATGGACATTGTTCTCACAGAGATACCTCTCTCCTCCACACAAATCAAGGATCCACTTCAGAGACCAAACAATCCGAGCATTATCAGACATACTGCAGCCTTCGCTTGAAACGTCTCTTTGATTTCAGCTCACTGCATCTAAAGCAGTGAGCTGAAAGTTTATTTAGAAAGTGCTGCTAATACAAGGTCAAAGAAAACAGAAAAACAAAAAAAAAAATCTGCATGGAAATTTTGCTTAGTGTTTGCTTAAATGTTTTGGATGTATTTTTATTCAATGAAAATAAAACCTTGACAAAAATTATTTAATTATCTTTGTGGAAGCCCGTTCTGCCTGACAGCTGCTGCACAGCACATGTGTCGGCATAGAGCTGCGGTCTTTCATGATCGCCCGCTGCACAGACGTAAATCTCACCAGGATAAAGCTTTAAACCAGGGGTCCCCAAACTACGGCCCGCGGGCCGGATCCGGCCCGCCACGTCATTTGGTCCTGCCCCCTGAACAAAGCCGGATCCGGCCCGCCTGCTCATACCAGAGAGCATTCAGTGTTTTTTTTCATATGTTGTATTTTCTGGTTTATATGTGGATTTTTCTTCAACCACCAGGGGGCTTGAGCAGATGTGAAACTAACTTTCCCTCAATGGAATATATACTCGTCAGTCCCAGTCACCGTTTCACTCACGGTTTTTTCCATTTGCATTCTGGGTAAAAATCTATCCAAAAGTGCAAAAACTAAGACCGGCCCCCGACCACAGAAAGGAACAGCTATGTGGCCCTCGCAGGAAAAAGTTTGGGGACCCCTGCTTTAAACCCTTCCAACTCAAACACGTCCTTGGCTTGACACACAAATCGGCCGCTAGCCCCCCTCGGTCTAAGACAAGCCACTTCCTTCCTGTTGGAACGGGAAGGGTCACTAGAGGGTGAGGCATGCAGAAAAAAGGGGTTCTCAGTGGATGCCATGCATTCATGTGTCAAAATGTAGCAAAGAGATATGTAGCTGTCTCATGAAAACCATATTCAGGGGGACTGAAGATGCTAGTGGTAATAGATTTAGTTCTGAGATTTAATAGCTGTTGTCATGGTTACTTACAACAACATGTTTGGGGTGTCCCGATCCAGTTCCAAGAAGAGTAAGCAAAGTGAGGTATTTTGAAAGAATATGTTTCTGAGGGCCTTACTAACTCAGCCCCAGACACCTATTGTTGTTTTTCTATTGGTCAACGGCAACCCCAGCAAGCTGCAATTAGTTAAAATAATCATCTCTTGGGGTGCTGTGGTGGCACAGGGGCAAAGCCCAACCCATGTATTGAGGCCTTAGTCCTCATGCCGGTGGTCACAGGTTCGATTCCAGGCCTGGTGACATTTGCCGCATCTCTTCCCCCTCTCTCATAACCCTTTTTCCTGTCAAACTACTTTCAAATAAAGGCCACTAGAGCCAACAAAACCTAATAAAAAAAATAAAAATAAATAAAAATAATCGTCTCTTCTGCAGTGACTTGTAAATCTGCATCATAGTTGTTCACCCCATGCAACTGCATTCACTGTGAAAGAGAGACTGGATTGGCTGCTGCAGCTTTTTTGTCTCTCATATGACCAGAGCTTAACTCTACAAATGACAGAATCTATTATAAAGAATTAAAGCATATCAAGCTTTAAAGAACGTATGTCAAAATCTTGGTTTGAAAAGATATGATCAGCCTGTTTACTGCATAAACAGTGATTTATTTTGAAGGTCCTAATCCAGTCTGCTTGCAAGCGACAAAACAATAACAACTGGAAAGTAATGCCAAAACGGAGAGCTGCTGCTGATGTGGAGGTGAACTTCAAAATGCCAAATTGCTCACTGTAAAAATGTCAATGTCTGCAGTTTTAGAATATATGTAGGCTAATGAGAGCCGCGCTGAAAGGGAAGGTGTTGTTTTGCAGATATTTTATAATGACCCAAAGTAACCTAGCGACATTTCTAGACAATGTTGTCTTTAGATAGAAACTGAAATGAGTTACCACAGCAATCGCAGTTCAACCAGAGGGGACAAAAGTCTGTCATCCACGTCTTTCAGTCGGTTATCAAATTGTCACGAGGCTCAGATATCGCAGCGCAACTTTGGACTTGTGTGTCTCAGTCAACATGTTGAAAATGCCATTAGACCCAACATTATCACAAAGTGACACTCAGGATACTTTGGTTAAATTGTAACTTGCTTCCCTAACCATCTTTTTTCCCATTCTTTAAAATGATGCATGTTTTCGATCCTTCTTCACGACGAAGTAAACAATCTGAAAGTAGAGCATCATAATAGCTGCTACTCCCTTCTGGGTAGGTGAAGAGGGTCTGTTTATGTGTCAGTACCCGTGGAATTGTGGATTTGACACACTCCCCCAGGGCTTGAATGTTACTGACTCAATACGCAGAAGAAAAACACAAAAATAGGCCAATTATTCTATATCTAACTTGCTGTCTTTAACCCGAGTAAAGCCACAGGCACGTCCAGTTAAAAGACGCCATCGCTCAATGTACATTTTGCAGTGTTTCATCTGCTTTTCAGACACATAATCCTTTGCGTTGCAAGCAAAATAAGTTATGGAAGCTGTGCAAGTTTTGCTACTGCAACTTGTTTCGTTGACTGTCAAACATATGCATAGGGCACAGAGGAGGTAGACTCTGCAACAGGAGCGCAGACCTGGCTTATTTAGATTGGCAAAATAAAAAAATTAAAAATGAGCAGCTACACTTTGGAAAGCTAGCCTTACAGAGATCCTAACTCAGTGCTGATGAACTTTCTCAGAGATTTTTTAATTTAACATCGCCAAGGCTGCTACATGATAAGTGCTCTATGTCCCTGTGCAGGGGAATAAAACACTCGTATCTAAAGCAGATCAAACCTTTCTGGCTCTGGCCTGGGGATTTTTCTCTTCACCCGTGTTTGACTTGTTGGACTTTTTTTAAACAGTTAAATCTATTTAATATATTAAGATGACTAACCCATGTATTTAGTCTGGCGTTTCACTTTTTATTTTTCTTGTAGCATCAGTACTTACCTATATCTGTCGTCTTGTACTCGTCCTTATTTTTCTTTTTATATCTATTTAGCTATTATGTGCATGCTTTGATGCTCTTTATCTGTTGTGATCAATATCTCCTGCACAGTATTTTTATAACTTTGTGCAAAGAGCTGAGTAGTAAATAGAATCTATGCACCCATGTGAAGGCAACAGAAGATCTAACAGAATCGCTAACACAGCAGGCAGCTCAGGAGTAAAGCTGCAGAGAAGTTTAAAGAAGGACTACGTTATGAAAACCATGTCCAAAGGGCCAAACATCAGCACTATGCACTAAAAATGCAAAGGCTCCAACCACTGATGATCTGGGCAAAAGAAAGAAATGTTGACAAACACAGCCAATAGACCCAAAGTAATTCTGGAGGAGAAGCAGAGACCCACTGACAGTTCAGGAGACTCTCTACCATTGGGGGGTGGGTGGGGTCAACATTTCAACATCTGTTATTTTCAGCCGGTGTGGTTCGCTTTCACACTGCACTGTCAAACAATCCAAACTAATCAGAAAACTTGTTCACCCTGGTTGCCCGTTGTGACGCTGCACCAAAAATCTCTAAAGGAAACGACACAAAAATTTCTGAAGAGGTTCTTCTTGCAAGAAAACCCAAACAAAAATGGAATGGCGTCAGATATTAGAGGTTGTAGGATTTCTCTTTTGTCTTTGGCAAAAAAAAACAACAACAACAACAAACAAAAAGAACACAAGCAAGTCCGCTAGCGTTATACTCGCGTTTGTTTAGGTTGTATTTATCCAGAATGCCCCGCGGTACTGTTCACTTCCTGCTTTTGGAGCGACCTCCGGTCCACTTGGCATTCAAACTGCGCTAGAGTTCACTTCAACCAAACTGAGTCCTGGTTTCGTAGTTGAGACAGAGTTTGTGTTTTTATTTTTTTTTTGCTCCGCCTCAGAGTTTGCCTGCACCTTAACCCCTCCGCAAACAAACCAGACTTTATAGGCAAACAAGTCAGAATTCAATAAAAGTGATGTAAAAAGGAGCTGGTGTGAATGAACCCTTAAATGATTTATGCAGCTTAGTGATGGTTTAGGATCACGTAGCGTCAAACTCTCATTGTAATTTTAGTACAGGGAACACAATGATAAAACCACCATGTTCACCACCATGAGTAATTGTTTGGATTATGAGTGCACTCTAATACTAAGCATGTTTCCAGTTTCACTTCTTACCGCTTCACTCTTTGACAGCTTTTTGTAACGTAACAGGAAAAACACTTTGTACCGCATCAGACAAAATGGGAGGAAACAGAAGATGCTGTCCACTGTGATTCAGGGGAATTGCCCAGGTCTCATTCTCTTAGTGTGAAGACAGCAAGAAAAGAATAAATCAATCACAGCCATCCACCTTTGCCCAACTCTCTTTTCAGCACTCTGATTCAGAAAGACCTCAGCTTTGATTGTAATGTTTCATCATTATTGAGGAAGCTTCCTTTCCGCCTGTGCTTTTGTTGATCCGATCAACCCCGGGCAAATGCTACTTGTCCCACTTTGACCGGAAAAGTAAAGTATGAAATGAACCTGCAGCACAGGATATTGTATGATTAACGCGTTATCAGGCTGCCTTTGTGCAGAGCCAAGTGTACAAAAACAAGAATCAAATGAACCCCCCCAGATCCAATTCTAACACCTCTAGCATGTCCTATTGTGAGCGTGACGGCTGCTCTCATCTTCCACCCGGGGGGAAGAAATGGAGACCAGTTACTGCAGCTTCCTGTTATCTCCAAACTGCAGCATCACAGCTGGCAGTGCCTCTGATTGTCGAGAAAAACAGGGAACCCGAGAACACATGAGTGGGCAGTAGTTTCTGTTCAAACCGAAGAGCATACGAATGTCAGCTTCATTTGTATACTAATGCCTCCCTTTGTGTATGTGATATAGGAGGAGTAAGGGCACAGTGAATATAAGACGTGTACACCTCGCAATAAAAAAATGAATGTTTTTCATGCAAGAAAAGAGTTGAAAAGTTAGAACAAGCCAGAGCAATGTGCCACGAGAAAATTATGAACAAGTCACAAAAGTAAAAATGGAGGAAAAAGTAAAAAAAAAAACAAAACATAAGTTGCTGAGAAAATACTGATTTTTATTTTTTTATTTTACTTTATTTTATTTTATTTTTTTTACAAAATATAGAAGAAATCATAAATAAACCAGTACATGCTCTCAATAGTTTCTGAAGTTTTAAAAAGGCAAACTGCGTTTAAAGTCAGCTTATTTACAGAGAAAATCGGAGACGTTTCAAGGGAAGGAGTAAAAACTCACAGCTAATTAACATGCCGGGCTTCATTGGGCATTGACGCACGCTCCTTATTGATTTCAGCTAATAAGATGAAAGTTTGAAAGAAACATGTTGCTATTTACCTCCACCACATCAATCTAACCCACACTGGTAACTGGGGAATTGGAAGAAGAAGAAAAAAAAAGACTCAGGCCCAGGACTGCTGATGGGTCTGGGCCAAATGCTCTCCGATATTTGGCCCAGATCATTTTTGCTGTCTGGGGAAATACAAGCATCAAAGAGAATTCTCCAAATTGTTGCAAAGCTGCAAACTTTCTCTATATGATTCTGTAGCATCAGAAACTGAGAAGCAGGACCTGGCAATAATTGGATGAGCCAAGGAGCACACATCCCTACGTTGAGGATGACAACAGAAAGTCCTCATCTTTGGTGAGTAGTCAGCATGAACTAATGCTAGCTACAGTCAACATTCACACTTTGATCAAAGAACTGATCATAAAGTCAGTATTGACAGGCAACATTTTTAAAAGTGTAATAAATACACATAAACTTCTTGGGTAAATAAAAATCATTTTAAGTCTATAAGGAATAAGAATTATTTTTGACAAAACTGCATTTATTTAATGTAACGAGAACTATTACTGGCAACTATTACTACAACCTCAATTCATAAAATCCAAAATAGAAATCCTATAAATTTCAGCTATTAGACACTTTAAATAACCTTTTGGGTTGCAGACTTACTCAGGATGCTAGGTCAAACCCATAATCAAGCACTATGGGGGTGTATGACTCAGGACTGAGTTATCAAAACATCTCAAAATAGGATGTTGCTTTTTTTTTCTTTTCTTTAATTCAGCAATGTTTAGAGTGCAGCCCAGAAGCCCTGAAGTGGATTTGAGTGAAAAGTCTGACAAAACGAACCCACAGAAAACAAGCACAACACATATCAACACCTGGTGAAATTCCTATCACCACTTATTTTAAAGGCATTGTTTCCAATGAATGTCTTCATAATTACCATATGACATTTCTTACACAGTTATTCAAGCTAAACCTTTTGCACAGATCGTGTCAGATTAAAGCATTCACTACCAAATAAAGGTCAAAAACAACATTTTTCATAACCGTATCTTTGACTAGAGAAATGAGATGTTTATTATTTATGTGCATATCGTGTAGCGTTAGGTCAGAAAGTTATTTTACAAATAGTGCTAAGTTGCAAATTGTGTTAAAAAGTCTAGCTAATGTATTCTAAATAATTAATGTACAGATAAACATCAAGTAAATAGGATTTTTTTTTTTTTTGCTGTGCACTATCAGAACTTCTACTACTCATGAAAACCTCAGTCGAAAAAGTACGAAGGGAAAAATAAATCCTCATAAAACTTTCTCGTTGTACGGTTATCTCTGAGGATTGCATCATCTTATCATTAGGATGAGCGGGACTGCACCACTTTCCAGGCATTCAGGGAACCGCTCTACCCAAGCTTTTAATGGAAGCATATCAGAGTTTGGAAAAAATCCAGCGAAAACTTCCACATCCTCATTCATTATTGATAACACCCTAAGCCTTGGTTGCACTCGGAATGACAAACCCAAACCAGGCAGTCGCAAGGCGTCCGTAGAATAACATAGAGTGGAAAGACTTGTGTCTGAAATATGAATTACACTTCTTCATGACTGAGTCCTGCTTTGACAGAGCACTGGCGTTTGTCGGGAATAAAAATTAGCTCCTGATGAATTGTGTCGGAGGTGAATGCTGTCCCTGGTGGGTGGTGAAGTGAAGTAAAATAAAGGTTAGAGGTTCAGAATTTGCGTCTCCACTGCACACGTACGCATTTGTGTACTCAATTATACCTCTTAGTCAGTTTAATTAAATTAAAAGCAACATTACCAGCCAAGTCCTGAGGTCAGCCAAGGGACTTACATTGGCAGCTCATTTCTCAGAAGTCTTGACCTCAGAAGAAGACGATTCCTGGAAGAAATGCAAGGGAAACTGTGTCAGACATGTCATCCTTTATTCGTTAAATTAAGGTGCATCCTTAATTGTGTGCATCCATAGACGCACACAAACACCCACACACACGTAAACCGATGTAAATTTTGCAGACTCAGAGAGAGCCGACGATGAATCTGTGTCGTGCAGTTTCAGTTTACAACAATCAGATTCTGAAAAAAACTGCCCGAGGGCTACTCGTATGCATGCACTGGCCCACAAAGGAGCAAGCAGCTCCACCTTGATGTCTGCTTTACTGTGCCCTACTTCCTCTCTGGTTCCTGCCTGCTGCTGCACCTCAGAGGGGAAAAACATTAGCACGCTTTAGCAAGTTTCGGTCGCCGCAGTCTCCCACTCATCTGCAACTTGGGCGGATAGAAAATGTCTGCGGTGTTAGGGAAGCCAAGACAACGCTCAACTAGGGGCGCCTTTCATCTCTGCAGGCAGGTGTTCACTCACCCAGCCGAGTGATATAGCTGCACACGTTGGATGGAACAATACTTGGACACAAGATTGAGAGTCTGCACCAAAGTGCCTTTCAACAGCTTCTCTTTATCTCCTGCTGCTGATGTCAAGTGGAGGGGAGATAGAGTCTGAGCTTCTTGGCACCACTTTGACAAGTGCCATACAAAATCTGCAAGGGAACAAATCTCTGGAGTCGTGCATCAAAGTGCATCCAAGAACTCTTCTTTTGTATTATGGATTCGTCTTTTCCTCATGATTCAGTAAAAGCCCTTTGTTCTCGCAGCCTCACAAGTATTAATACATTCAACATGTTGTGAGGCGCAAACTTGATGCTAAAATTCATCATTTCATTCCTTTATTCAAACTTTAAGTCATATATTTAAAACTCATCCATAGTCTCTTTAGTATTTGAAATAATGCCACGGTTGAAGGTTTGCAAGATCTGTGTGCAACCAAGACAGACAAATTGAGTGCAGGAAAAGGAAAAATTACTACCACCAAATAATTCCCATCTGTTAGAAAATAGATCAAGGTCATAGGCTCTGTGAGAAACTCAGCTGTCGATCATATTTGGAGCCTTAACATCTTCTCTATGCTATAAAACCTAGCTGATACAGATTTAAGTGTCTAAAAAAACACCTATTTAAGAAGACTGAATTGGCCACATGGCTGTAATCATGAATAGCCAGTATTAATGTATTTTTTCCATATTTAATGATCTACCAATCATTTGGTAATGGAAACTTAATCCTCCCGCAGTCTTAGCACCACGCTCGAGAAGAGCGCAGCAGATGTCATGGTCGGACAACAAGAAAGAGGTCAGGGTGTTTCATCAGTCTGACCTCTATTATTCTATTATTCTATTATTTTTGGTCAGTCCTCGAAACTACCAAAAATAATAAAACTTGTAAATATGCATGTGGGATCAGTGCGACACCACTGGAACTGCACACTAGAAGTGTAACGATTCCTCGAATGATTCGAGCACCTTGATTATTAAAGGAAAACGTATCTGCCTCAAAGCTTCATCAAATTGTGTTTTATTATTTAGCGCACCGTGTTCTGGGATCATTATTTGTGTTGGGCAGCGCTCTCCCTTCCGCATACGAGTTGTTGCTACGTGCTAGCAGCATAACGACAAAGTCTCTGGGTTTGTGTTGGTTTTTTGGGGGACCAATAAGCATCTTGAAAATGACGGACGAAATGGTTGGAATACGACAGCTTCACTCCTCCCGGAACTGCCCGATTACCGTTTCATGGCGAACGGTGGAAAGGTCACTACTGGTGTATTTATACAGGAGAGAGGGAGAGAGAGAGATTCTGATTGTAAGAATAATCAGTAGAGTACTCGATTATTAAAATATTCTTTTACACCACCCCCGCCGCACACAGGGTCAAAACCTCACGGGGGGTCCACTGGACCCTCACGTAGCGCGAGTGTTAACGTCTAAACATGGTCTATAAGTGATCCCAAGTAGTCAAATAAATTGAGATAACCAGAAAATACTTCATAGTTTAGACTGCCCTGTCATTGAAGCAACTACAAGCATTACGCATGAAGGTGAGAAAACCTTCATGAGTGCAGATAAAGCACCTGTGTAACATCACAAAAGACTAAAGAATGTTCTTACCATTATTGCTGCAACATTTGAGAACCAAATTCATCATATCGTTGCTTAATTGTGGAACATAAGGCGGTTCTAATTTCTGACACTCATGCCACGTCTATAGAAAGAGCTCGACTATTTGAAATTCTTCATTTCTAGCCCTTTAACAACAAAAAGCTGTAGCCTGGCGTTAAGCCACATATGGAAGAAAACTCATTACAAAATGTAAACTTTCTCAGTTACATGATTCTGAGAAGTCAAGAGACGACGTGTCTGCCCTGATCGTACGCCACATCTGTAAAACAGTTGAAAGTAGTTGCACAATGGTTGTTACCTTTGATTTTTATTTCTTCTTTTTTTTTGGTGGAAGGGGTACAGAATCAACAAACGCAAAACTCAAAAGCGCTCTGACCTTTTACAATAAAATGTCAAGAAAATTGCAAAAACAAGCTGCCACACATACACGCACGCCCTAACAGTGTGAAGTGCTGTCTGCCATCGGCGCCAAAGCATTGCTCAAAAGGGTCTGAATAACGAGAACGAAAAAATAACCCAGCGTAGACATATCAATAAAGAATGAATTTATTTGACGTGGTAAAAGTAGCTGTAAAGAAAGCAGGACAGCCACTGACAAATACAATAAACCTTTATGGATAAAGCTAATCCATCATTCTCTTTTCTATGTGCAGCTTCAGCTGCATCAGGGAGGCATTAAGATTCCCGTCACCTACTCGCAGAACAGATTCACCATTTTAAGCCCCTTCATAAAGCTTAGGTGAACTTGAATAAAAGACAAATGAAAGGCACTTCATGGAGTTTTCAGGGAATGAATTGTGAATGGGATTCATGCCAAACTACTGAATGGCTTCAGTGCCTACTGCAGATTTGAGAGATTAATGTCGAACTGCACTTCACGGTGCTGGGTTTGTTGGGGTCAAGTAAAAATAAATTAGAAATGAGATTGGGAAACTGATTGAGGTATCAGGCTGGGGATCTGCTGATTGGGCTCTTTATGTAGGGAATGCATTATAGATGTCTGCTCAGAGCCTAGAGCAGGGGTGGGCAATCCTGGTCCTCGAGGGCCTGCGTCCTGCAACTCTTCGATGTCTCCCTGGTCCAACACACTTGAATCCAACAGCTGAATCACCTCCTCAGTGCAGTCTAGTTCTCCAGAGTCCTGCTAACGACCTCATTAGATGACTCAGGAGAGTTGAAGTAAAGATGCATCTAAAAGTTGCAGGAGGCCGGCCCTCCAGGCCTGGAGTTGCCCACCCCTGGCCTAGAGGAAATATCTCTCTCTCTGTTCGAATGCTGTGGACAGCATCTGCAAGTTCTGCTGAGAAATGAAAGTGTCCCTGTTGCCAGATGTTGACCTACACTAAGGTTGGCTCTTTTGAGCCACCTTTGATTCCTGTAGATTTTTATTGAAAGTCCAAGACCATGAGAAAGGTCCAAATCTCATCTTTCAGACTGATTTTGAGAAAATGAGACTGAATGTTTTTTGATTTGGTCATGAAATCCAATTATATGAGGAATCATCAAGCACGTAATGATTATTAAACAGCTCAGCATATAAATGGTCCGACAGGCTGATTAGGCGTCGTAGAAACTGTACCAAGCTGATGGGGAACAGGCTGATAAAAAGGCCAGCAGACGTGGGAGCCCTTCGGAAATCTGTTGGGCCGCTTCACGAAGACGAGCACAAGAACTTCTCCTGCTTATGCAAGTTGTAGTGTTGAGGAAACAGATGGGAGGCTTCATAAGTGTGACTGAAGATGAAGTGAAGCAGTGAGGCAGCTCCCTCGGAAAAAGCCACACACTCGTTTCACCCGAAACCCTGACTGCTGTAATTATGCTGATGACTTTAGGAGCGGGCAGCGGACCCAGAAACCGGTTCCCATGGGGGGCCACTTTAACAACCTAGCCTGGGTGTGCGTGACATCAAAACATGTGGTTATGTTACCTTCATTTACTAGTTTTCATTTGAAAACGACCCCTTTGAATCACACTGACCTCTGAATAAACAAAGTTGAGGGACAGCTGATCTTAGAGCGAGTAAAAGCGGAGAACATAGTTTCCAGTTGTAATTCTATTTGTTACAAAAAACAGTTAATTTATATCTGGTAAACAAAATGTGTATATTGAGACTTTCATGAAGATATATTATTAACTAACTTTACCAAGAACATTACCCCTCCCATCACCATGGATCAGTCAGTTGTGGGGGTATAACAGACTTTTGCAGCTATCCAGTTACAACCATGTGTGTTTGAATGAATTAATATTAAAAAAGGCTCCATAATTCTGAGGACAACATTCAAAAGACAAATTTAGCTGATCAGCAACACACTTTATAGTTTCTGTTCGCAACTCATTTGTGAGGTTGAAATTGAACATTTACTGGCCAAACCTAGACTATATTTGTTTTTGTCTTACACCATTTAAAATTTGTTTAAACACAATTTAAGATTTGTTAAAAGTTTCATCAAACATTAGAAAAGTTACATTTCAGAAAACACTAAAGTCTGAGTGGTATTTGCAACCTCGGATTCTGCTATACGTAAAAACAACAACAACAAAAAAAGATATTTCCAGCATTAAGACCTCCTTGGACGGGGTCGTGTTGTAAAAGTCAGTATTTAGAGAAGTCGCACCTACATTAGATTATTACAGATTCTTTAAAACTTAGCTTGTGATTCTTGAAACAAAACCATTAAGATTGTAAGCTTTCTTGAAAAAAATGTTAAAACATAATTTTGTCTCATTCTGATGCACCAAATAAATCAATCATCTCATAAGCTCATTGCACTGTAACACCAGTATTTGGCGTCTTTGAATGAGATCCCACTTTGTCAGCAATGAATTAAGTGGTATTTTCCTCTTTGTGCGTCGTGTCCTGGCAGAGTTGGACAAACAGTGTTGGAGGGCTGAGCTGGCTTGCAGTGTTGGTGGCAGACTTACTCTACCAAAGTGGGAAAATTTTAATTTTGCTCTCATTTCACAGCAGACACTTTATAGAATTATGTGTGGTTCAGAAAGCCAACCGGACAGGCCATAAAAATTATTAGGAGACAGAGATGTTAAGGACAAACGAAAAAAAAAAAACAACAAAAAAAAACGAGGAACCAGAAAAAAAAAATGATGAAAACAATGATAGATTGATCACTTCTAACCCATGTTCTGATCCTGAAAAACCCCACTCCAGTGTTGTTTGTTGCTGTTGCTGTTTTGCAAACAATTGCAAAAAAAAAAAAAAAAAATGCTCAAACTGTTAATCAGACATTTTTTTCTCACTAATTATCCATGTTTATATAACACTTCTCCGTACCTCTTTCACATTTGAGTTGTAATATCTGCAACCAGTAAAGCCTATCTTAAGATTAAGGTTAATAACATATAAACTGCTGACTCAAGCTGTACATTTTTGCATGAAAAGTCAGACAGCAAAATTAAGTTGAACATAAAACTCCCTCAGGGGAGTGTGGGTTTCTTTTCTTGGCTCCAGAAACTCCAAATCAAAACATTTGATCCTTTGGGAGGGAACTGTCAGAGCAAGGAAAATATTAATTTCTCTTTTTTAATAATACACTGAATTCGTGCATACAATGTCAATTATTACACAGCAGCAATATCTACTTGAATCTCTTAGAAGATTAGAGATTTAAAAGTGGGCTGCTGAATTAATTAAACCAAAGGATGTGAGACGTCCCTGTATCTGGAATATCCCAATAACATTGCAAAGCTCCAGTTATGTTCTTACTACCAATAAAAATAAGATTCCAGAAAACCTTGTGAATGTCAACTTTGTCCCATCTATGCGTTTTCATTAATACCAGCCTGAGAATTTCACCAAACCAAATGCAGACCTTGTAATAGTTGTGTCTTAGTTAGGGATGCTGCATGTGTTTCAGCTTTAACAGGCAAGTGGCAGACGGTATAAAAGGAGACTGCTGGTCTGAATGCAGACTGACTGTGAAAGCAACATGCCAGCTCCGCAGGATCTGGCTCAAAAGGGAAATACTCTGCCTTTAAACTAATAAACACACACACACAGTCAGATAAATGCACAACAACATGGACCCTAAGAGATTCACCTGCATAGACCTGCACGTACACACGGCACTAAAGAAGACCAGGAAGTTAAGGCAGACAACACCTGTCGCTCTGTCTGGCTATCCTTCTGCCACTGCGCAGGGGAGAAAAGTGGAAAAGGGGGAAGCTGAAGCTCATCTCTTTTTCTTTTTGTGCAACACACATATGCATGCTTAGCAACATAGATGCCCACCATCTTGGGCTTCATTGACAGATGGGTGAACACAGCATAGAAAGAGCGGGGGTGAGGAGCTGGAAATATAATCTTGCACGGCTGTCTTCTAATTGCCTCGGTGCGTAAGTGAGTTATTTGATATCTGCTTAATTAACTGACTGAAGGTGTCATGAAGTCAATCCTAAAAGTAAATTTATTGCTAAGCAATGAAAGTATGCGACTATGGACAGTTTTTAATGCAGAGTTTATTGTCAGCTTAGATTCTAAGACTTGTATGTATTTGGTGAATGGATGTGTTTGCATCTAGTTTATATGCTTCTTGTTTTTGTTTTTTTCTTTTTAGAAATGCTTAATGAGGGATTAGTCTGAGCTGCAGCCAGTATTTAATAAGGATATCCTCTGCTCTACTACTGGCTCACACTTGCCTACAAACAGCCTCTCCCCACCCCCAGTACTGTCTGACTCTTCTGGCACATCAGACAGCTGGCTGTTTTTCACATATGAGGGGAATGAGTGTCATCAAGCAGAACTCCTCTGCAGGGCAGGCATGCCAAAAATCTAGAGCAGGTGCATGATTTTATCGTCACAAATCTGATAGAGATCTAAATATGTACAATCCAATGTCAGGAAGCGAGAAGAAAGTTCACTTGCAAAAAATATTCACGTTGCCTAAACCTTTGCACATTTTGTTCCGTTACAAAATGTTACAGGCATAATCAGAACATTTGTATTTTGCTATAATTTCATGTGATTCAACGAGCAAGAAAAAGGCTTATGACATTTCTCTTCAGATAAAAATGTGACGATTGTGGAACGTATTCGGTGTTCAACCATCTCCGCAGTGTGTCGATGTGTTGCGTGACCACCTTTTGCTGCAGAAATGTAGAGTCCTTTTGGTATGTCTGTCTCAGCTTTGCTCATATCAAAACAGAAATTTCTGCTCATTTTTTGCATAATAACTCAGTCAGATAGCACCTGTGAACATTGCTTTTTGTGTATTGCCAAAGGTTCACAGTTAAAATTACATCTGGACTTTGACTGGGTCATCCTAGCACGTAAATAAGACAATGCAGCCCCAGTCTTCAGTCTTTCACATGGTCTCTTCTAGGATCGTCTTATCACATCTATGATTGTCGTTAATCGTTCTGCAGTTTGTAAGATTTTGCCTCTAAGCAGACACATTTAAGTTTGGTCTCGTCTTAGCAGAAATGATTTTTCTTGCTTGTTTGCTCTATGTTCAAGTGTGTTATCCGAAATGCTGAAATGTGAGTCTTAGCTCCAGCCTCAAGTCGTCTGCAGTATTGTTAATGTTAAAGGGGTGTAATTACATTTGCAAGGCACTGTAAGTCAGCTAACTTAGAACAAATATTCAAATGTACAGCATTATTTTTTTAAAAAGCTTTCCATTTGTGTCTGAGGTCAGACTGGCCATTAACCCCGTCTCCTTAAAACCTCAGCAAGCAGAAAGATAAGCCAGTACTGTGAAAGAGTTAGGCGCAGTCTAGCAATGTCGGCTTTTCTCAGTGCCTTCGGCAGCACAGTTCCTGGTTAGACCTCCAGCCAAGCCGTGTAAAAAAAAAAAAAGAATAGCAAGACAAATTCATCAGCAAAGCCATTACAGGAACGCCAAAAGCATTCTCTTAACTCAGCAAGCCTGCTCGGTATCCTCGTGGATAAAAGCAAGTAAGCCACAGGTTTTACGAGTGATCACATAAGGCCGACCACTGCGTGTGAAAGTGTGTTCTCGCTGGTAACAAGATTATTTCCCATGTCTGGATGGGGCCTCACTAAATAAAAATAGCCAGAGAGAGCGGGGGAGAGGGTCTCGGTGAAAATAATGACGCAATATGAAACCCCGGTTTCCCTCTTAATCTGGCAGGTAGCATCCATTAAACTGCAATTACTTTTATTAAGCTCTCTTCGCTGACTTTATTGCAGGGTGAAGCTCAGTAGACAATTTTAAAGCCCCAGTGGGAGACATAAGATTCACATGTATAACCGAATCGGGCGCATTCAATTATGACCCACCGAACGCCCGCAGCATCGCCGATGGTTTGATAAATTGAGTTAGCAATAAATGTTGCCTGAAATATGGCTGAAGGTAACACCAACATCCTGGCATTCTGTGGCAGCGATACGTAATTCAACACCTTGTTTATCAGTTTCGAAGGCCTGCCGGAGGGAAAAAGGTCGAACCTCCTTCCCTCCCTGCGTCCCTGCTGTATTGTTAGACTTGGGACATTGCGTCATGGGCTCCTTTATGAGTTACATGCTGTTTAAGAGCAGAGAATGGGGGGGGGAGAGACGGGAGAGAGGGCCAGGCGACAGCACCCTAAGTGAAACAAATGACATGCTCGAAGCGCCTGACCAGACAGCTCAGATTTATGGGAAACGAAAGGTGCGTCGGTGTCAGTCAGGAGTCTTTGCGCGAGAGGAGCGAATTGAATTTCCCAGAGCCAAAGAAGACGGATGCACACAGACCGAGCTGCTCCGCTTCCCTCTGCCGTCTGATACCTCGGAGAGGTCGGTGAAAGGGCAGTGAGCACGTCACGTTTAACAGACAAACAAGGAGGGAAGAGTGGCACGTCGTCGGAAAGTAGGACAAGAACAGAGTGGGCTACTGTAAAAACCCATGGGATATTCATGGATAAAGAACGACCACTCAGAATTAGGGCAGAGTGCCGCGTTTGCTGAGCTGGAACAATGGCTCCGTTAAACCAGCATGACAGCGAAAGGTCAGGGTGCATGTTTATATGCTTTCATTTAAGTCTCATACAATTTTATGCTGGATAGCGGCAATAAATTCACCTGCGGTATGAAAGCTGCTATTTTCATCTTTCTGTCCCCCCCTCCCCCACAAGCAGCCTTGAATATAAAGCATTTTAAAGGATGCTGAGGCTATAGAGATGATCAAATGCCAGACATCTTCATGACATATTGGAAGCCTGATGGGTGACTCACTGACATGCAGTTAATTTAAGCTTCTGTGAGCTTGAAATCCCCAAAGACAGGATGTATCAAAGTCCTAATTATATCCTACTTTGACCTGGAAATGAAAGCAAATTGCAATAAACTTTTTTTATTATTATTATTATTATTCTTTTGGAAGTTCTCTCTTCTTTTCAATCCACCATCTAAAAAATGAAAAAAATAAATAAATAAAATAAAATCCAGTTATATTTATCATGCTATTTTCAGAGACAGTGCCAAAACATAAGCAGCTTCTGCACACTTCTAGAGGTGAAGAAAGAGGGACGATTGGCCATGCAAGCTTATACTGTACACCCAAAGACTATTTTCATAAGATGTGAACTTTTGTTTTTTTCTTTTGACAAATCTGGACAATCTCTGAGCCACAGCGCAAGTTCCTGCTGTGGATCAGCAGTAATCTTATTTTCTGCATTCCACTGTGCAGCCGTTCTTTCAAGAATATTTGATTTGCTCACACTGGGGAAAAACAAAAAACAAACAAACAACAAAAAACATCACCATTTTATTTGTGTGAGAACAGAAGACCATTTTGTTAGCAGACCAAACTGCTTAATAAAACTGAATGCTGACAAAGATGTGAATACAATACAAATAGAAATACAAAAAAAAAAAAAATCTTAATTAAGGACAGACAGATCCGCTTTTTCCACTTCCAATACCGATACCGATATCTGAGGTTTAGTATCGGCCCATACCAATCTGATACGGAAAAACATTTTTGAAATTACTTAAAACATTTCTTTTTTTAAACATAGACATAAATGTACTGAATTAGACATTTATGTGATAACTTTGCACCAGTAGAGCACACTTCAATACACCATTGCTTTACAAAGACGGTCAAACATGTAAAAACAAAACAACTCTGATTTCTTCAGTCAATGCAACTAGTAATGGAACAGCCAATGTGAAAATGTTCAGTTTGACTACGTTGGTCAAACGACGTAAAAATAAACTGCAATAAACCTTCAAATGGTTCAGAGAGTGCAATTAGGAATTTCAAGTATAACGTAAAATAAATAATAAAGCATGAAGTCACTCATGACACAAAGCATAGAAGTAGACTGAACAGATCAGATGGATAAGACGCAGTGTCACCGATTCCCTATCTAGGATTTTCTTTCAATATCAGGACCGATACTGATTAATATCTGACAGTGTCCATTTGTACTAAGCCTTTTTTACTCTGATACCACTAAATAAAGTCCACCTGTGTGCATGGTGTTGGTATTATGCTGTAGGGATATTTTTGCTTAAGCAGAACCAGAGAAAGTGATTAAGAGATAAATGAAGCAAAAGATAAGAAAATCCTGGATGAAAACTTGGAAAAAGGCTCCAGGCTGGGCTGGATGTCCATCTTCCAGTACAACTCCTCTAAACTTTAATTTAAAAGTTTAATTTAAAGCAAACTGATGTCAGAAAGGTCTAGTCAAAGTAGTTGCCAGCAATGACGCCAGAATGCAAACCGGATTTTCTCATTTTCAGTTTTAAAAAATATAAAAGATCAGTTATGTTTGTTTCTCAATCCACAGCTTTGTATTGTGTTAGTTGGTCACATAAAATATCAATAAGACGCATTAAAATAGGTAATCCTGACAGAATGTGGAAAAAAAAGCAGCATGAATATTATGCAAGGCACTGAAATATGTTTTGAATCCCAACATTTTTGGAAACTGACCAGTGCAAAGTCAGTGCATTTGGTGTTATGTTTTGATTTTCTGTGCAGTGTTGAAGCACTGATTAGTGATCAGCGCAAGACCCTTCATCCCAGATGAGAAAAAATGAATAAATAACATAACTCAGGCTGCATACAAATGTGCAGAAATCTCTGTGGCGCTCTGATGTAACCTTTAAATTTCCTTTCAATCGATTCACTGTGCCTGTGACATGGCTGGCATGTCAGATCACACCTGGCTGTGCAGGCTCTCCCTGGTGTTGTTGGAACCAAACAGTTTGTGTAACATGCAATGTGATGATAAAGACAGCCACAAAAATAAAATAAAAAAATAAATGTTTTATGGGTTGATGTGTTAAAAATTTGTTGCCTTCCCATGATGCACAGCTTGCTTGCTTGTGTCAGTTGTGCTTGCAAAACCTGAGATTTCATTTGAAGCTGAGGCAGCTTGTGAAGCTCAACAAGACTTTGATCTACAATTTTGCAGTGAGCAATGCAGCGAGTGCCTTTGATGCCGGGCTGCAGATTTGGGCTCACGAGTAGACTAATCGAAGCACCAGAAAAGCAGACATCAACACTTGGCTGGGTGGCAGTCTACTCCTCTAACGTTGTAAGAATTTGAGCAGTGGAATTATTTGAGCTGATGTTGTATTTTAGGGTTTACTGTCACATTAAATTGGGAATCAATAGTTTTATGTGAAATGAGTCTGCTGAGGTTAATTGCATTAGCTGTAATACTTTCTGCAAGCCGTCAAACGTCAGCTGGAGATTTCTGCTTCAGCGCTGGTCCAGCTTTGATCTTTGTTCACGACAAACAATGAAAGGGTTCTAAATTATCACAAAACTTTCATTTTAAAGCTTAAACTGTCAAAAATTTAGAGGCCAAACTGGATTTTATTTCTGAAACTCTTCACTGCCTTAAAAAGTATTCATGCTCCTGGACAAAATCTGTTTTCTCCTATTTTTGTCACACTCTGGTTATTTAAGCACAAAATCTTAACACTGAACCTGCTTCAACAGCTGAGTCTTGTCTTCTGCTGGTCCCACAAGAGTGAAACAAAACGAGGCTAAAACTGCCTTCTGGTTTCATTTCAAAACTATAAACTTGTCAAATAAAATATGGAGAGTACATTAATTTTGTCTGTAAGACTTCAGTTAAATTCAATTTATTTATATATTTCCTATTCATTAAAAGCTTAAAAACAATAGTTTTAGTGCTCTCTTATTCATTGTAGACACGGTTTAAGAACCACAGGTTAAGTTTAGCCTCCATTTTCGGCTGCCTAACGACTCAATAGGCCCTTTAATGATTTTTTTTTTTAATGCGCCTTCATTTATCAAAATCTGAATACTGAAGGGTCAAATGTCACAATCAAAGCATGATTTGCACCCTACCAAGTGAGCCGTCCCTGCTGCTGTGAAACAATTT
>NW_015113293.1:107390-157256 GCF_001443285.1 Poecilia latipinna | reverse complement strand
TAAATTCAATTTATTTATATATTTCCTATTCATTAAAAGCTTAAAAACAATAGTTTTAGTGCTCTCTTATTCATTGTAGACACGGTTTAAGAACCACAGGTTAAGTTTAGCCTCCATTTTCGGCTGCCTAACGACTCAATAGGCCCTTTAATGATTTTTTTTTTTAATGCGCCTTCATTTATCAAAATCTGAATACTGAAGGGTCAAATGTCACAATCAAAGCATGATTTGCACCCTACCAAGTGAGCCGTCCCTGCTGCTGTGAAACAATTTAGCAGATGTGAAGACTTTTGCCCACCATTTTCTGTTGATATATGAAACCGAAGACCCAGTGACTCTGAGTGGGAACTAAAAACTATCCTAAAAATGTAGAAGCTCACTTTAAACCACATAATACCAAAAATCAGGCAGCAAAAGGTTGAGGTGACAGAAAACAAGACAAACCATAACTTGGCCTCTAGAAATGATCGTTCCTCTGTCTTTAGACTCTTAGCTGAGTCAAAAGGTGTCCCCGACCTTCATTTCAGCGTCTGGACCTCACCAAAGCAGCAAATGGTGCACAGAAGACACAACTGTCGTTTTGCCATGAGCATCTAATTTTCTCCAGGTCGATTTCATGTCATGGCGTATCTCAACAAAAACAACAACAACAACAACACAAAACTGGTCGTTTGATAAACCTAGCAATGCTTGGGGGTTTTTACATTTCACTCCTGCAGCTTTTGTGTTATTAAAGTGGGTACAAAGTAACACACAAAAGCTGCTTCAAATGCCCTTGCTGGCAGTTTCTTCTCACCCTTGTCAACATCACCAGCAAGGACATTTGCATGAAGCATGAAGCATGAAGCATGAAGCATGAAGCATGCCCAGTGGCTAGTTTGACGGCATCAACAAACTAAATTCATCAGCTAACCAAAACCAACCAGTTTAAAATAAATAAATAAATAAAGAACCTTTTTGAGGATGAAAACAGGTCCAGAAGTGATTTATAACGAAGCGACGGTTTTTAACTTTTTAATGTAAGTGAACAAAATGCATTCGGCATGCCTGTAAACACGCGTTATATGATTAACCATCACTTGAAATCAAAGAAACCTGGTCTCGACAGAGGTTCCTGCTGTTACCTACTTGAAAATAAGAGGGAAGAATATGCTATTTTCGACTGAAGCAAAAGTCACAATGCAATTGATAAGATAATGAGCTAAAATGATGAGACGTAATCACACCAGAAAGATATTTTAAACCACTTCAAGGAAGCGGGCTGGTTAAAATTCTTTCATCCAGGATATGACAGTCACATGTCCTAAGCTGAAAGTAACTGGACTTCTTCTTTTGTTTAAAGATATTTAGCCTCTCATCCAAACAGCCTCTTCAGTTCTGATCTAAAAACAGCTACAACAAATCCAAAGTGTTATTAATTATACTTGATTCAATTTAAATTTAATTTATTCATACACATTCAGTCTACAGCAAATTTTATCTTTGTGAATTGTAGAAGTCAAACTGGCGTGATCCAGGGGTGTTTGAGTTTTGGGTTATATTTGTTTTTGTGCTTTGATCACAAATGCACAAATTGATTATGTTCCTCATCATTGCCTAAAGTTGACCTATTATGCTTTCTTGAACAGGTTAGGGTACTTCAATGGGCTGTAAAACACATGCTCATTAGACTTTATGCACAAACTCATTCTCAGATCAGATTTCAAGTGGTTCTGTTCTGTCTATTTTGAGTTCCTGTCAGAATGAGCCGTTTTAGGGCCTCTTGTCACTTTAAATACAAAACAGATATCTCAGTTGGCCAATGCACACTTTGGCTTAGTGTCAGACTTATCATAGTTCCTGCCCCTTCATGTTTTGGTCATGCTTTTCGCACAAAACTGCTTAAAATGCTGTGGTCGATGCTTAACAACAGAGGTAAACGGTAACAAAATACGCTAATGATTTTTGGTCTAAGTAGATGTAGGATTTTAAAGTTTTAACTCGCTGCTCATCACAAGATTCTGGATGCAGATCCTGTGGTCTTAACTGTCCAGCCATGACAAAGAAAGCATGATTTACTGCTATTGATTAATGTAGAGTACCCAGTGGAGAGGACGGAGATCAATCTGAACGCAGTCGTCCTCGACTGTGTAACCTCACCGAGGCGGCGGGGAAAGGGGGCTCGGCCTCAACCCTCGTCTCCCAGAAGCCAATTTCAGAGTCCGTAAATCAGCCGTGGGACGACAGTAAGAGATTCACTGATTATCAAATTTGTCAGAAGAAGCGTTCTGCAGCCGAGGTGAGGGATGATTGAACTGATTCAAGGAGAAAACAAGATGAGCACAGGGTGCCGTCTTTCTCCCTCGTGCTCTCTGACCTTGGTGGCTGATTATTACACAGCTGTGCACATCTCATGCGAGTCTGGCTAATACTGAGAATTCACAGGTGAGAGATGGTGCAATTACCCTGGCTGGAAAAAAAAAAAAAAAAAAAAAGCAATCAGCATGATAAGACTAAACACTGTGAGCACTAATTTACATAATGCACACCAAATTTGCAGGGCAAAAAGTCTCCATTTTAGAACAGTTTCACTTTTAGCCTAAAAAAAAAAAAAAAAAATAAAAAAATAAAAATAAAAATCTGTGCAGCCAAAGGCGTCATATCGCTATAATTATCTGAAGTTGCAGGGGGGCAAAATGTATTAATTTCAGATGAAAATTACCACAACAACACAGATGGAACAAAAGCATATTGCACGTTGTAGATCTGAGGCTCGATACATAATCTTCATCTTCTTCATCTCACCGAAACGCACCAGAAGCTTTAGAAGTAAACCTCTCCGCTGAACATGCCGGCTTCCTTTTTCACCGTCCCCACACTTTTCGTTCATCGCATTAAAAAATGCCAAAGTAGAGTTCAACACGTCGCCCGCAACAACCCAACTCTCTCTAATGTAAACCCAGAAGCAGAAGGGAAATTCCTTTGAAGAGCTGGAAATATATCACCGTATTTTCACCGAGGGATTTAGAGGCATTCAGGCATCGGTAAATCCACGAAAAATAAAGCTTACTCATCTCTGACTCTGAGCTGGTGTGAGATCACTCACTTCCTCGTTTTTTTTTTCCTCTGTCCTCACTATTCGCACATACTTAATTGCCACTGTGTGTCACTTTAACCTAATAAGATAGCTTCCACCCCTCTCCCCGCCCTCTCCATCTACTAGTTGTTCCGAAAAAAGGTCTCTGTGTCACTCTCTGCTTCCTTCAATCCTCTCCCGCTCCTCCTCCCTCTTCCCTCCTCCCTCTTTGCTGTGTGGCAGCTGAAAGCTCTTTAAAGATGCCCGGGGGCTTAACCACTTTGACATTATTACATGAGCCTGACTCACTCAAACCAATCTCAAGCTAATTGAGAAGCTTACGTCTTTACCACAGCTGCTCTCAGAGGAAGAGGGGAAGCTCCCAGTCCGCCGTTGCTGGCTGACTTTAGATTAAGTGGACCCGATTTGCTTCTGCTGCATTTCTTAAACGGAAATGTACCTCACAGTTCGAGTCCGAGTTTATTCTATAAAGCAGAGATGAACTTTAGGGGATTTTTATATATAAACCGAGAGTTGAAAATCCTATTTGAGCTCTGTGTTTTGGTTGATTTAATGGGAACTCAGATCAGCTTACTGGAAAGTGATGCTTATTAGCCAAGTAGTGTTAAAAAAAAAAAAAAAAAAAAGTAAAATAAAAAATCTGGCAGTCTGGCTTAGGTGGGGATCAAATTACACATGAGTATTACATGCGATGCTTGACTAATTAACTTAGATTCGCATGATAGAAACACATGGGAGATGTGCAGCGCAGTGACGGGCGTATAATATATTCATTTGACAACTTGATCCACCGACTTTATTCCGACAACTTCTACATAACAAATGTACAAATTTTCTGCACACATTCAAGAAGAAAAAACACTAAGCTCAAATAATTGTCAGTATTTCTAGACAATAAAAGGTCAATAAGACTCAATGAGAAGTTCAGTGGATCAATGAAGAAATTCAGAACTAGTGTACAAAAAAGTCAAGCATAGCCTGCTTTTGTAAATCCCTTTTATTTTTTTTTTTTTTTTTTTTAATTGGTAGATTTAAATCAGTCATTGCTTAAATAGAACAGCGGCTCTGCAACTTATTTTTTTATTTTTTTTGCCAAAGCAGGCTTGGCCTGAATTCACTTATTTGTTTTAGTTTATTTTTGCCGCAACTTTGTGCCCTCAGATAAACTGCTCTCAGGATGTTGAAGAATAATGGATTAGTATGGAAGGAAAAAAGAGAAGAAGTGGAGGAGGATAAAAATAAACCCTTAATGAAACATCAAGAAAAACATTTCTGTATGGCTGGGACGTCTTTCTGCATCAGCTGAGGGCAAGACTTAACCAACAAGGAGGCGTAGGTAAGCTCAGCAGCATATTTTGACATCTTATTCTCCCTTTCTATTTTTACCGTAGCAGATAAAAATGAGAGAAATATTCTCTGAAGCTCAACAAGGATGAGATGATTTTTTTATTTTTTTTTTTGCAGAGTTTTCAAAACCAAAGCCTGACTCATATTTCCCAGACTGCTCGGTCTCCTCGCACATTTAATATAACTGTGCGGCTGTGACACAAAATGTGATAGCACCGCTTCCTGTGCCAAGTACACAGTGTGCCTCTGCTGGGGGCCAGGGGGGCTGGAGACGAGAGGAACTGTCTCGTCTTGGCACCTATATATTGGGAAGGTCCAAAGTCGGCACTGATGGCGGTCATTCAGTGACACAGCAGCGAAAAAGGAAAAACTGAGAGCAAAGAGATCAGACAGAGTACAACTGCTGCAAAAGAAGCACACTCTCTTTCTTGGTGTGAGCACTTAGCTCGATTCCTCTGAGCTGGCATTAAAATAAAAAAAAAAATGGCATGCCCCCTTTTTTTGACAGGGGAACAAGTAGCTCATACAATCTTTAAGCATTACAAGAATAAATAAACTGCACAGAGGCTGATGTGGAGCAAAGAAGGAGAGCTCCTTGCAAACTGACATCGTCGCTCTTTAAATCTCAAATATGGAAACACTTCACATCCTTTTTTTTTTAATCCAATCTGGAGTAGAATATGGAGTTAGACAACCTGTTAAAAAACATCTATGGACAAATCTACCATCGACGTCTCAGCCCCTCTGCATTTGGGTCCACTTTCAAAGACGCCTCACCACAACACGTCAACTCTTCTAACAATAAACCGATTCAGTCTGCAGACAAATCCAGAACCGTCACGTTCCCGAAGCAAATCAAAACAAACCAACATTAGCTGATGTAGAAAATGTAAAACTTTCCTTCAAAATCGGAAGAAAACGAATTCATAATGCAGAGCATCATGACATAGCTCCATAGCTTTAGGTAATTGAAATATTTATGAAGATGTTTAATGCCACATCTATTAGCAAACACAAAGCCACACCAAGAAAACGGGTGCTCATGTAGAGACAGAAATCCTGCATGTTCTTAATCACACATGATCAGATTAATTAAACAAGACAGCCGTAACATTTAAACGCATCCAAACCGTCCCTCTTTATCCCCTCGACTGCTTTAAACCTTCTCAGTGACGTCATTCACCAGGAAGACGAATGACTGTGCACCGACTTTTCCCTGCTTCTGTGACAGAGATGGAGGTTCATTAACGTGGGCTAAAGGCCTTAACGCTTATGGCAACGTGTAGACGTCGACTTTACAAGACAACACGCAGCCGTCAGCTGAGGCTGTTGCAAATGTGCTGCACAAGTATACTTTGACTTTGACAAGAGAAGAAATGTTCATTATAATGCTAACATTTAGCATGAGGAGGGAACACGGGGGAAAGGAGAGCGAGCATGTATTAATCAGGAGCCGAGTTTTCCAGCCTATAGCACAAACAGAGCACACATGTCTGTGTTTTTGTGTCTGAATGCTATTTTTTGCCGTTCTTTTCCTCTGGGTTAGCCGCCTGCTTCAGGCCAAAGTGATGCATCCAGCTGTATAAGATATAACATTTTGGAACTGATACGCGAGGACATGCAAAGCCAAAATGCAGACGAGTCCCTTTCAGAGAAGCGGGACTCATAAAACGTGACTTATTTGCATTTGGGCTGTTGTTTATTTTCTTTGGTCTTAAACAGATGTGAGCATCTTCAAAAACATGAGCAACACCATCCTCTCGCAGTCTGCTTTAGGCCTCAGTGTGTGTGTGTGTGTGTGTGTATGGCCAGATGGGATGCTTAACTCACACACAAACCCAATAATAATAAAAAAAAGACAAAACAAAAAAAAAAAAAAAAAAAACCCAAAAAAATACCAGATGTGCTTCTTTACTCCCATGCAATAGACCACAGAAGGTCATGGTCAACTGTGGCTTAGAAAGATGCAAAGAAAAAACAAACAAAAATTTGCCATGCTCATTCACTTTAACTCCCCCATTTTTTTTTTTTTTTTACATGCGTCATCCTTCCATCGTTTGCCATCGTATTAAACTTTCCATCCGTCCAACTATCTAAAGCCAGATTTGGAGCAGACAGCAGGTGGTTTTAAACCCCTAAACCAGACGCGGTCACGTGTTGCAGTTCCGGAAAGGCTCAAACCTGCCATTCTGACGGGCCCACAGCGAGTGCTGCGCGTTACTGGGAGGGATGCGACGGGTTCAGTTTGGAGGCCCGAGAGGGAGAAAACATGATCAAGTCCTACAGTGACGGAAATTCAGATGATTTTTAGAAAGTGTAAAAAGGGATGACGGAGGACTGCGATGTGGCGCTTTTAGCTTGATCAATCGGTCGGCATCATTTTCTTGATGAGGGTGAGATTTTGACATGATGAGAAACGGAGAGACTCTAAAGCAGGATAGCGTGGTCAGGAGCGTTTTTCAAAGGCTTTTCACATCGCTTGACATGCCAACATCCTCAAGTGACGTGTTGGTGATGCACAAGCTTTAGCTGCCCCCAGTTGATGTGGCCTTAATCCCATCTCCTCCCAGCCCTTCCAGGATCCATTTACCATTTAAGTCCATTAGCCTTATTGCAATAAAAAACAGCCTCAGAAAGAAGACCGATATACGCAGGACTCTTAGCGAATGTGCTTGTTGATTACAGTTGTGGAAGAGCTTCTCCATCTCCAGCATTAATGCAAAGCAATCTGATGCAGAGTGATGAAATGTATTAGCTACGCACTTTTTTGATAAGCTCCTTTATTTAAAAAGCTCTTCAGAAGTGACATGCTGATAAAGCTAAAGTTAGCCTTGCATGGCAGCTGCGGGGGCTTAATCTGAACCCATTATTCGGTTCTGAAGGATTACCAGTGCATGACGTCTTCCAAATGTTTATTATTATTATTATTATTATCATTCTCTTCTAGGAAGAACAGTAATAATAACACTTAAAAAAAAAAGACAGAAACTGCTCAACGTACAGTTTTGAGACAAGTGCGAACACATGAGGAGGCATCATGAGGATAATGAAATGTTGCTCTGCTGGAAATCAGGACTGTATAGTGGCACTACTGGGTCACTTTTCATGTCCTACTTCATTTGAGGGGCAAGTGGTATTTTTAAAAGCTTTCTAAAAACCGACACCAGGGAGACAACTGTGATCTGACAAAAAAAAAAAAAAAAACATATAAAGCCACGTCTAACCTGATATAAGGTGGCAGGGGAGTTTATTTAAACATGACTGGGGTCAACAAGGTAAAACGTGTTGCCAAGTACTAACAAAAAATGTAGAGTGATCGAATGCTGAGATTACTTTCTTGGAAGGTAAGAAGGGATGCAAATAGCTTCATGGAGAAGCGCTGTTGTGACGATCCAGGAAGTAGGAACTTCTTAAAGAGAAAGAGGCCAATTTCAAGGCCTGCAAATGGAAGTCGTATTTCTTTTATTTTTTGATACAAATAACATTGTTGGAAGATAACAGTTACTTGACTGTGCTATAAATTGGCTCTGCGTGCCTCAAAAATACATAATGCTGCTCCTTTAATAACCCCAAATCATTTGTCTTTCTTATTAGATGCTTTAGCAGAGGGAAATTGGACTATTTTTCATAGCTCAAGCAAGCTCCTGCCTGATAATTATATAATAACTGGATGACTGCCGTTAACTTGACGTGAACTCTTTCGCTCACAGGAAACAGATAATCTCTGCCTCAGCAAGGACACCAAGTAAATCATGGAATAAATTCTGCTCAGACTCGAGCTGCAATTAGCTCTTGTCGGAGCAAGAGCTGTAGTGGGTGAAAAACAAATTAATTCATGCATCGGCTGTTTTTGTATATTCTTATTTAAATTACTGTTATTAAGAAAGCTGTTTGATTAGCCAGCAGAAACACTGGACATCTGTAAAATTGTAAACAACCACAAGAGGCAAATACAATTTGATGTTTTCGGTTAGGTGAAAGCAAAACAATAATTGGTTTCTTGAACGCAACACTTCCTTGATGGTAGTCCAGGCTGAGTTAAAAGTGGGTTTATTACACTGTCCACACTAAATGGAGTTTGCAGCATGCTGCCAGAGGTGTCTCATTATTAAA
Source organism: Poecilia latipinna (assembly GCF_001443285.1). NCBI lineage: Eukaryota > Metazoa > Chordata > Actinopteri > Cyprinodontiformes > Poeciliidae > Poecilia > Poecilia latipinna. The sequence continues at coordinate 148,720 of NW_015113293.1, read as the reverse complement.
TGTTTCAAACACATTTAGTGGTATTCAGCTTCTTTTTTTTTAAAGAACTTTTAATGTCAACATTTCAACTTGTTGCACTTTTCAGAATCTAATGGCTTCCTCTTTAAGATCAGTTTTATACTTAGAGTTGTTTATCTGTTACTAAAATATGAAAAAAAACAAATCATGCCTAAATACATAACAACAAACAATATAGTGAAATCCCAAGTTATTTATTCTACTACAGCTATTAGATTTACAAAATTTTCATCCAACCAATAAATTTCTTTTAATAGAGAATAAAACAACCTAGGAAGTACCTCTTCGAACTAAAAAAAAATGACCTGGTTTAACTATCTTTGAACAAAAACGACATAGTGAAATTTATTGCCGACGATCTTTTCATGCTTCCACTTGTATTCTTCATCATCTATCGTTGATGATGAGCTCCAAACCTTTGAGGTTGAAAGCGCTCCTTGCCATCACTGCAATCTTTACCTCCCTCCATGGAGGGCTGTGATCGAGCCACTCAGCAACATCATTGGTAAATTACAGTTAGAAGAAACATGTTGGGGGGGGGGGGAAATGAGTTTAACTCCTGCAAGGGGCAATGAGTGATTTTGAGGTAAAACTGTAAATAACATTGAATAAATGTCTGAGAGTTAGGATGAAAACGGGACCTGCTCTATAAGAATTAAAGTGGAAACTCTAAAAGTAAATGAAATCTGGTCATAAAGACAGTCATCAAGAGTTGATCAACCAATCACCAGCAGACATTTGGTTCATATCAGGTCAATATCAGATCAAAGTTCAGCATAGAAACATCAATGCATTGTGCTAAGACACGCTTTGCACAACGAAGATATTTTCACCCATGTAGTTACTTCAAATATAACAGCAGTTGCATTTGACTTTATTATGAATAATTATATGATTCAAGATAAAAGAAGAAAAGGGATTAACTTGTACAGCCTTGTAATTTATCTCTTATTAGAGACTTCTAAAAATAGAGTCTAATTAGAGACTTTTCCTATTAAGCCTCTGAGAAGACTCAGTAAGAGAGGCTACAACAATTTTGAACATCACAAAAACACCATTTTGAGAAACTAGTGTAAGGTTGTTAGAAAAATACTGCATTTTGGCTCAAGTAATGGTTAATTGAGACTAAAATATAAAATTCAGTCAGCCAGTTACACTGGCAGGAAAACCGAGCCTCTTGGGGGATGAACATGTTTATACTTAAATACAATACTCAAAGACGTTAAATGATTAATTTCTCCATCTGGTTTTACAGCTCTCAATGCTGGGAGTTGATAAACCGTCCAACAGCTCCCTAGTTTGAGAAGCAAGATGGGAAACTTTTAGTTTCAAGACAACAGCAACAATTTAAAAGGATATGATGCAACCCATGGGAAACTCCCCCAGGGGCTTGTTCTGTATCTGACTCAAAATGAAATGGTTCTGTTTTTAAGGACCATTACATTTGAGTGATTCAACATTCATGTCTTGGGATGTCACTGTCTTTTACGTTGAAAAGTCTCCTTTTAAAAATGCATCATTGTTCCGACTCACTTGAAATGTCAGAGTTAAAGAAAATCTGAGCAAACTTCTCAGCTCAAGGCCAGGACTAAACTTCGCTCCTCCCTGCGATCCCCATCGAAGTGAGCGGCTTATGTCGGTTCGAGGTCTACTGTATTAATCTTGTCAAACGGATTCGGAGGGCACAGACACTGCAGATCGACACGAGGCTCAGGACAGAAGGCCAGATGGCCAAACAGACTGGACAGGGAAACGGAGAGCAGTCATCCGATATAAAGAGGGGAGAAAGAAGGGCATTCGTCACACTGGAGGGGAGGAAGTAAGAACGATAAAGGAAAAGTTCAGCATAGAAACAAAGAGGTGCTTGCAAAGGTGAGACGTCGCCAAGAGATGCGCAAAGGGAAGGAGCAAAACGACAGATCGTGACTCCTGCTGGCATCAGCCCTTAGATGTTATGATGTAGAGTTTCCCTATACAGCTCAGCTTCCCACCATTACATGCAGCAAAAGCTCTGCTCCCTGCTGAATTATGCATACTAGTGCAGGAGGAGGGAGCTGTTGAGTTGGAGGGGGGGAAAAAAAAAGAAAGAAAAAGAAAAAGAGACATTGAGAGAATTGCAGGAACAAAACAGGTGTACCTATTACAAAGACAGCAGAACGCAGCAGTTTCCTGGAAGATGACGTAAGCAAATGTGTGCCAGCAGGAAGGGAAGCGGTCTATGGAATATGACACTCCATCTACGTCTTTCACAAATACAAAGACTGTGATGGGAAAACATGTTTACAGAAAATACCAAAGAGCCTCATCCAAATTCAGACCACAAAGTTCAGGTTGAAACCAGAACACGAGCCTTATATGTGCTTTCATTTTTAGCCATTTTGATTATTCAAATTAGTGAGAGAAGCAACCTTGTAATGGAAGTGTGGTCTGTTTTAGGCTTTGGAGATGAAATTTAGAAAACGTTACATTTGTGGATTTTCAGAATTTGAGGTTTTTTTTTTTTTTTTTTTCAGTTTTTTAGCCCCAGTTTGTGACAGTTTGTTTTCGGTGTATTCTTACTTTGTCGTGAGGACATGTTAGTATTTACTTCGTTCCTCGGTGTCTTCGCTTTCCGTTTTGATTTGAACATCGGTCAGGACAAAAGGATCTGCAGACTAGGACCCTGGATGCAGCGACTGATCACATACATCACCTGCAGATGTTTCATCATGACTGTACCAGGAATTTGTCCACATTTTGTTTCAAAATAACAAATAACCGCACTGTAATTAGCGCAACTAACTAGCTTGGTTTTTCACAGCTAATTGTAATTATCAGTCTAACTGTGTAATTCCTTGACACAAATGTAGACCCAGTTGTCTCGACACGTGGCAGAAAATAGTTTCTTTTAATAGTTGCCTCTCGCATCTCGGCGATGCTGAAAATAGCAACGTCTGATTTCTCTTCCTTCAGCAACATCCACTTCAAAGAGTGAAACGCTGACTTCACCTTCTGGGACATTTTAATAATGAAAAAGAGAACATAAAATAATTTAAATATCTTCTCTTAACCTAAGTCATGTTGAGCAGATGAGACGAAAAGGGCATATCTGAACTGCTGAGTGTTTTCTTCTTCTGCTGCCATCGCAGATTGATACCATCTGATAAGTAATAATAATGATTTTTAAGTATTATTATTGTTGGACAGTGTAATCCAGGCTCGCTTTTAGTAGTATTTTTAAAACCAATTTTTGTTTACTTTTTGTCCTTTTTCAGGGAGATTTTGTAGAATCAGTCAAGATATTTATAAATTAGAGGGGTGCAATATATTAAATAGCATTCATCATCATCATCATCATCATAATATTCATGGGGGTGCAATGTTGGAAAGGTCTGGTCGGATGCAATATCTGGTGGGCTATTATGTTTCACGTGTCGTGCATTTTAATTCTGCTTGCCAATAAAACATCTGTGCACTAGGATTGACTTTCATTGTCCTCATTTCATGTACATCTCACTTCCTGAGCTAAGAAAGTCAAGAAGGGATATTCAATTTTTGGAAAGAAAAAAAAATAGCATTTAGGAAAGTTTAGCTTTATCAAATTAAAGATTGTTGTCACAATATTCATTAATAATAATTCATTTTCCTAATTCCCTAATATTGTGTAGGAGCTTGTTTGGATAACTCCTCTCGTTCGAGAAGGTAATGCAGCAGCACTTCTCTGCGATTTCTTTCACTTGAATATGTCCAGCATGTTTTTCTGGACTCCTATAATCCTGTTAAAGTAGTTATTTGGCTTGCACCAGTAATGGGCAAGAAATGTAATCTATTTTGACAATGAAACCACTGGCAATAAATCAAAAATGCTCAACTGTGCATCCACACGCATGAGAACAGACCGGATTATTAAGTTTGCAGATGAATCCACAGGAGTGGAAATGATGAATCACTGTACATGGAGGAAAGTAGATACCTGTTGCAGAAAACGACATCACGTTGTTTAGTGTATGTGTGTGTGTGTGTGTGTGTGTGTGTGTAGGGGGGGAGAAAGGAGCTAGTCAGTGACCTCTTAAGTTCATGACATAAAAAAATAGACTCCCGGCATCGCTGACCTTGTAGGAAAGACAGTGGACGACACTTAATACTCTGAAGATCTCAGCTGGTCAAAGTGCAGCACTTGACTCAGCAGAGACTACACTTTCTGAGCGAACCGACACAAGCATCAACTCCCTGCCCGCCTCTTCACAAAACTCTGCAGACCGGAGGGGAAAACGACAAACGGGTCCCTGCAGAGGATAACGAGAGGAAGCCGTTGAGTGTCGTTGGCATGCCCCGACCATCGGGATCCATTTGAAAGCCGGAAATCATCAGAGACTCCTCACGCCCTCTTCATAACGACTGTGATTTGCTTCCGTTGGGTAAACAGCGGTGCAACAACAAAACCAGAACCACCAGACTGCTGCGCAGCTGCCTGTCTGAGGCTTAAGTTTTGGTATTTTATATTACTCCACTAATTTTATGTCTTTCTTTTTTGTGTTGCGTTGTTATTACTTTGAGTTTTATCTCGTTTTAGTGAACTGCTGCACAGTGGCGCAGTTGGTAGCACTGTTGCCTTGCAGTGTGGTACATAGCATCTGCATCTCCAACACAGACAAACAGGTCTTTGTTTTAAAGTTAGAGCAGCAAACTGTTTTCTTAGCATGTGGCAGAAAAAAATACCGCGTGTCACATAAGTGGGTGAAACGGAGAGCGACGCTGCAGTCACCTTAGCTGCCTGATGGACAGATGAGAGTCACCGAGAAAGAGACGCAAATGAAAAGGCAGAAGCTTTAAAAGCTTTAGAAGGGATTTGTATCCAGTAAGCCCCACATAGGATTAAACCATGTTAGTGCAATGCCTACATGCAGCAGGAAGAGTGCACATACCAACACACAGGGAACGCACAGATGGCGGCATGTGCACCAAACGACAGGAGTAAGCTCGTATACAGAATGACAGTGCAATGATACGTCAACAAAATGCTGTGGTTCTGAGGTATCTTGCAGAGATGGGTTTTAACCACTAGCTTGTTACCAATGTGTTTATGTGTAAGTGAGAAATTGCTCTTTTATAAATGTAAAAAAAAAAAAATCCATAAATAAAACAAATAATGCATGAATGCTATTTAAATCTTTAAACTTTTTGTGGCAAGAAAGCACTTGCGTAAGGCACGTATATCCTCAAAATGCAACATCTTCTGGATTTAAAAAAAAAAACAGAGAAAAGAAATGACCACACGGTTAGTTCAAAGCAGTCTTCCCAGCAGTGACTCTCACTAAGAAAAGAGATTTCGGGTTGAACGAAGTCGATGAGATCATAGCTACCGGCACATCACGGCTGCCTGACATTAAGTATTGAATAACTTTCAAGCTGCGAAAAAAACAACAGCAAAAAAAAAAAAACAGCACACAGACTAAAATCTAATAAACAGCATCAATATGGAAACTCCCAGTGGCCATAACAGTGGAGAGGTATTTCTCTAAGGAAGAAAGCTGAAGACATTAAAGTATGTATTCACAGTAAACCAGTCTCAGTTTAACAGTGCAAATAAAAGTCATGCCTCACCTTTGCTGAATAATACCTCTGTCATTTGACTTTTCTTCCCCCACACACACATATAAACAGTTTTTGTGCAAAACTACGGGCCTGTACAGAGGCAATGCATAACTACTGATTAATAATAGACTGCATGATCAAGTCTATATTAATTTCATTAAGTGAAGCGCTGTGAATACTTGTCAGATGCACTGTACATGATATCGTTAGCTTAGCTCGTCGACAGCATGTGCTCAGCTGTTTATCCACGCTGTATTTCTAAATGCTACTTTTTAAATACACCCAGGTTATAACGGACAGTAGCGTTTCAACATTTCACCTTTGCTTTCAGTCGTGCTTGATGAATGAATCGCTGGTTTCTGTGTGCAAGAAGCATCTCAGAAAAGCAAAGAGAAGAAGGAAAAAAAAGAAAATCATTAATGCAACCACTGTGAAAAGAATATCGATTTGTTTCTTTGAAAAGAAAATCCAAGCAGGATCCATCAATGTCATTGCAAATTTAAAAGTGTTATATATATATATGTAGTTGCACATCTCATTTTTTTCCTACACTTTCAAAGAACGAAAGAAGCAACTTTACCTATTTGACTCTACTTTATTTTCAGTCGCCACAATCTTTTCCATCTCTTGGATTTTTTTCTCCTCCCCTCATCTCTACATCTTTGGTGGGCGTGCTGCATCCGAAGTATTTTCTCCACATTGTGAGTGACAGCCTGCCCCTATAGATAGTGTCTCAGCTGAGATTTGTGCTTATTATGAAATTAATCCAGTGTGAAAATCACGAGCCCCCTCGGAGCGCTGCGACCGCGTTCCATCGTCTCTCTCTGCCTGCGGCCGACGCTGTGCACGCATCTGCATGACAAAACATGCTCCTTCATCCATGCCGCGACAACACAACGCTAATAAACCTACTACGTTCATCTCACACTTGGTGTTCGTCTTGAAGATAGGCTGACATTTCTATTCTGGTCAGTTTTTGGCCTTAGCAAACACAAGCCCCCTGGGATTTCATGGCCCGCACAAAGGACAGCTAGCCGTGCCTCCCACAGAGTCATACTTTTTGTTTGTCTTTTTGTTTGACGGCCACATTCAACCCATCTGCCTTCAGGATTTATCGCTGTTCAGAGTAGACAAGGTCAAGGCAAGGAGTTGGCTTCTGCAGCTTGTGAGCCGAGTCTTTTGGCAGCTCAGACGCTTCCATGCATTTAACAACAAAGTGAAGCTACAGCTAAACATGGTGCCAAATGAACACAGGTCATCAGTCTCCTAATGGCAGGAAGAAGGACAAATGTACCTTCTTAGAGCAGACTAGGACTTTCTTACTGAGGCGACGGAGCAGCAGGTTTACTGGTGGGAAGTCCTGCAAAAAAAAAAAAAAAAAAAAAGAGAGATCTTATCAGCTCCAAACATTAAGTGTTTTCCCTCTGCTATAACACAAACAACCACGACTGACATTCCAAATGTGTTAGTTGTGATGCTTGCAAATGTATACATGCTGCTTTTTTCACACTTTGTATCCTTACAACCACAACATGTATGTTCATATGTGTATTTTTTATTTATTTATGTTTTACTTTAAACAATAGACCAACACAAATTAGAGCATAGTTGAGAAGTGGGAGGAAAAAGATCAATTGTTTTAAAGGTTTAAAAAAAAAAAAAAAAAAAAAAAAAAAGTGTGCCACGCATTTGTGTTTAACCACTTTTACTTCGATACCCCAAAATACCATCAAGGGCAACAAAGTGCCTCTGACATCACCTGATGATAAAATAGGATCCACCTGCGTATAATTTATTCTCAGTATAAATCCAGCTGTTCCATGAAGGCCTTTGAGGTTTGCTAGAGAAAATTGGTGAACAAAGAGCCTCATTAAGTCAAGAAACAAAGCAGAAAGATCAGGGGAAAAGTTGTGGAGATGCATAAAGTGGGTTTAGGTTACAAAACAAAATCCCTGACTCTGAACATCTTGTGAAGCACTCTTTAATCTATCATCCGAAAACGAATGTACTATGGCGTCGCTTTAAACCAGCCAAGACGTGTCCACGCACAGAATGGAAAGTTAAGGATTAGGCGAGCTTTAGTCACAGAAGCACCAAAAAGAGCCACAGTAACCCTGGAGGAGCTGCTGACATCCAAAGCTCAGGTGGGAGAATCTGTCGACAAAGCTTGTGTTTGTAACAAAACGTAAAAATAGTTCAAGGGTGAGGAATACGTTTGAAAGGCAATGTGTTTCAAAGTGAGCAAAACGGAAGAACTAATTGCTTTCACTGCTGAATTGAAAGAACAGAGTGAGCTAATTCGTGTTTGAAAATGGAAAGTTGTTTCATCTGATTGTACAGACAAGCGAAGTTATTCGACTTCCAAAAGATGGTCCTCAAGATAGTCGTTTGGAGATGTGTCTCACCGTCTTCATTACTCCCTATTGTCTCGACGGGAGCTTTATTTGTTTGCAACATCAATTAAATTTTGGAGACAGCAAATTGTCATATCTTTACAGATAAAGGATTCTAATTAAAAACCAGAGATGAGATTAGAAAAAATGCTTCCAGAGGCAGTAGCTCTCCAGACAACAACGCTGTACAGCAGTCAAGCGGAAGCCTTTTTTCCCCCTATTGCATAATGTGACTTTTACATATCATCGTCACATAACAGAGGCATAGTTCCACTTAATACAGTAGCATTTTTATGATTTAATAAAAATGTTTTTTAAGATCTTTCTCTTTGCATTTTATTTATCCCGTGCAGTGAAAACACTTGGATGTTACAGCAGTTCTTCATTGGTAAGAATGTATCTGAAACAGCTTTTTCAATAACCTCGCTGATGAGTTTGAATGTTGGAGATCGGTCTGCAATTCTGCAGTGGTGACTTGTCCAGATTGTTCTTTTTCAGCAGTGGTTTCATATCTGCCTTTTTTTTTTTTTATGCCTGTGGGAAAAACACCTAATAGTTGTTTCATGTTGTCCCATTAATATTGCAGACTGGCGTGATGGGAAACAAAATAAATGTTTTGTGGCAAATGCCTGTACATTTCAAACAGATTCCCTCCTGAGGAAGGTCGCTGAAAAGACAACTTCTACAATCTAAAAGGTTCTTCGAACAAGCCATTGAAACTTTTGACACGTCTGAGGCAAGAATTAAAAAACTATAAACCAAAAATGTGACAAAAAAATGAAGGAGAAACTAAAGTTCTGACTCATCGTTTGTGTAAATCTCATGTAGATCTTTGAATTTAAACAGCACATTTAGCAAGCTTCTGGCATAACTCTGCTTGGATATTTCAGAAACTGTTGAGCTCATTTCACTTGTTTGGTTTCTTTGCAGAGGGGAAGTTTAAATACTTTTAATGATGTTGAAGTTGGGGATTTCGGAAGACCATTCATACAGCTTAACGTTCATCTTTGCATAGCAGGAAACCAGTTTGATTTTTGTGATTGTCCTTTTGCCACAGAGCCTTATCGTGGTGCAAGTACCTTCATGTTTGACAACTGGTACAGTGTTCTTGGGCTTGAAATCACGCCGACTGTTACTGAGATTTTTGAAATGGCTCATTTTCCAGACACCCAACAACATTAACTTAGCGCCAGAAAATTGATGGTTGTTTTTTTTTTTTTTTTAAGCCTGTGAGACTCAGATGGAAGTACAGAAACGAGGAAATAGTCAATTTTGCATAATACATCCCCTTTAGTAGCGTCGCTCATAACAAGATTTATTGTAATCAGTACCTTTCATCAGAGTGATACTGGTGCTATTATTGTCAGTCTGCCCAGAGCTTTTCTGTTGCCGACCTCAGGAATTTATCTGCACAGACGAAAAAAAAAAAGAAGAAAAAAACTATTTCTATAGTACCAGTGATTATAGGTGAAGGCAGGTCTGATTTTCCAGCAACCCTCGTTTGCTCATGTATACAAGCTGAGCTCTTCATTGTAACGCGCATAACTTTGGTTTTCAGGGCATGACTTGTGCTGACAGTAACAGTAAGTGCTGAATGCTGCAGCAGCGCACTGAAGCAACATTAACACGGTGCATTAGCCTAGCTTTCTTATGACACACTTTCAGCTGAGGCAGCCAGTGTGAGCCAGATCCGAGCGCTTCGCTGCGAGCCGCACGGCCTCCCCGCTGCTCGCTCCTATCACTGTCGCCTGACTCTTCCAGTTAACGTGCTGCTGTTTTGTTTTGTCATAATGTCTAACTGCACTCTCAGACCCCAAGCCCCGCGTGCATAGCTTTCCTCCCCCCCCCCCGTCTTGTTTCTAAGTTTTACAAAAAGAATAGTCTGCTAGATCGATACCGAGCGAAGGCCGACTCTCTCTCACCCTTTCAGTATCGCAGCAGGTGCCTCTTTTGACCAAGTCGAAGTCTCACTGTGCAGCCAATGAGAGAGGAGTGGAGTCTTTCTACTCCACCTTTGTCCTTTGTCCTCACAATCAGAAACAGAAGAATACTCTTAGCAAGAGGCCTCCAAGTCAATCAGTCAGAGCTCTGTCTGTGGGTCATGGCCAGGTAAGGCATTTGATAAACCCTTGCATCGACGCCAAGTACAAGACCCTTAAAAGATGCATATTTTAGAATTTTGGGTCAAACATGGTTATAAGACCACAAAGAGTCCAGCACAAAATGTGCTCTGCCATAAGTAGCTCACATAAACCGCGGATCAAACGGTTTGCATTCCCTTTGCTCATTGTCCTGTTAGAAGTTGATTCTCCTTTTCAGTTTTCTTCCAATGTTTCCCAGTTACATTAGCTCCAGTGGTGTTTTCATGAAATGATTAATTTTCTTGACCCTGCTGACGAAAACAACCACAGACAGCCGTGCTCCACAGTGCACAGATTATTTTCCACCACACATAACGTTACGCATGCTGTCCTCATGTGCGTACACTTACTAGACGATTTCTATGGGCAAAGTTATCTTGACTGAATTGTTTTTTTTTGGGCATCAGAGTAAAGTTGGTGAAACTAAATGAATTAGTCTGTCAGACCGTTTATCTTTTTTTATACACTCCACCATTAAAAGACTGTTTTGCGTGAAAAGGTTCAAGGGGTGTGAATACTTCTGCGAGGCTCTGCATCCGATCAGTCGTTGCTGCTGAAAAACTGAAGCTTTGTTTAGCTTTGCCCTGCGAGTGCTACTTTCTTGCTCTACTTCCTGCTCTACTTCTTGTCCCCTATAAGTGAAGCTTTGCTCTGGCATACTTTGCTTCTTTAAATAGTCCATCACAGCTGGCAGATGTGCTTGCTGTTGAAACATTTGTTGTTGTTTTTTTGTGTGAAATCATATAAAACAGTCAATAATCAATGGGATTTCTGATTAATACAGATGGCAAGTACAACAGCAGTCAGACAGAGCTTTTATATTTGCTAACGCAACTCAACAAGTCCTTTGCGGATTGCTGCGAAATTTGGTGCAGACATTGATGGTTCCCATGGTTCTTGTGATGGGTGTCAAGGCAATTTTCTGAAGGTCTTGCCTTTTTGTCTGCGAATCGACCGCATTCTCATTCCGTCTTGCCCCCGTCTCAGACAGAAAAAACAAAAGAAAAAAACTTTTGGTTTAATCTCAGGAGATGGCCAAACCTCAGTGCAATCAAATTACCTGTACACTGAGTCGACTATTTTGAATCATTAATGTGCTTTGATAAAAATAAAAAAAATGCTTTTAAATGCAACCACAAACATGATTCATTTCTAATTTGAAATTCCTGTTACTACGAACAACTGTGACCGACGGTAGCATCGCTATAAACAGACCATCAGCTGGAGCTTGTTAATTTATAGTGAGTATTTTATGATCGGAAGAGCAGAAGAGAAGTGTCATAGGTTTACATATGCCTATCCTGTCATGGACATGAACGTCATTAATTATGTCGTTGAATGACAGATGCATACATTAATGTTTGGATGTGTAGCTTAGCAACATTTCTTTTTTTTTTTTTTTGCCACCAACCAGCTTCTAATTGTGATTGAATATTTGACCACTGTTCATGTTTGGCTTCCTAGCACAGAGTTAGACTTTAAGCATTCATTTCATTTGTGTATTCAGATCATTGTTGCGTTGAAACACCCAGTTGTTTCCAAGTTTTTAGCTGTTGGGTTGAAGGGAAACTGAACAATCAAGAAGATCGCCCCCCCCAGTTTTCCCACCACAGACAGTAAAACAGCTCCGCAGTATGATTTTGGCACCAGCACGCCGAACAGTTGACACTTTAACTTTTTTTTTTTTTTTTACCTCGACTCTGTCAAGCACAAATCTTGTCACTGTAACCAAATAGCTCCCTCTTTATCTTGGTGTCAAACTATTCTTTTTGTAAATGAATCAGCAATTTTCCACTGAGATAGGAAGAAGTTGATTTTCACTCGATTTCTCTCAATTTTGATGAAACACTGGCTTCTCTACGGGCAGTGACGACGGTTTTCTTGGTAATATTTGTGTTGCCGCCCAACATCCTAACTAGTTCACTTTCTTCTGAGCATGGTGATTTGGATCGCATGGTTTATACAAACATTTAGAGTGATCCAGCAGGAAAATCATCTCAAATTCAAATCAAAAGTAGTTTTAAAATGGATTTTAAAAAAAAGGGCTTACGTTAAGCTTTCTGAATGGCATTCCCAAATCCCTGAGCCTGATCCTGTTTTAAATTTATGGACTATCCTTAAAAGTTGCTTCCATGCCAACTTCACCAAATGCTATGAAGGGTGTTGAAATATCCAGACAGAATTATGGCTGAAAGCTTATTGATGACTGCAAGCAAGAGAATTTTAACCAAATATTAGACAAGGTTTATTGACCCTGAATCTACAATTTTGAACGTGTGTCGACTAGAGAAAAATCTGCATTAAATTAACACTTTTCCTCGCAATTATGGTTTTTAAAAGTAATTTAGGTTTGTTTGTCCTGTAAAAATCCCAGCATGACAAAGATTCAAAGGCACTAGTATTACTAGTATTCCTTGAGTTTATTGCATGCAGAATGAGCTGTCCAGTCTGACGGCAGCAGCTCCGTCCTAACCGTACTCCTACAAACCGGCAACAGAAGGAAATCCAGGAATGATGCATCATGAGTTGTTTGCATGGGCTGCTTCTACTATGGAAACAGACAATAATGTGTACAGAATCGCACCAACTCGTGCTGTACCACCCAGTCAAAATGAGGCCCATGTAAAATAAACCCACCTTAGTTTTTATTGAACAAAGAGGGCAAAAAAATGTTTTCTTCATGGCTCATTATGAGTAAAGTTTAGCTTCTCGGTCCAAATAGCTCTGGACTGCAAGAGTGCACCAACCACTGTATGCTACAAGGAGGACTATGCGTAATAAAAAAAAAAAAAAAAAAAAAAAAAAAAAAATATATATATATATATATATATAAATATATATATTAGAAAAAAAAATCCATTCATGCTCAAAGAATAGTAAAAAAAAGTAAAAATTTTGACTTTCTATTCAATTGACATTCTTTTTATTAAGTCTTTTCAGTGACTCAACTAACACTTGTTATTTCTGTGTTCAATTTGTCAACGAGTTTTTATTCCACTGCATATTGTTTGGAGGCTTTTCTCCCCTTCCTAAATTGGAGAATTTTAACTATTTCAATTTTAATATTTAAAAAAAAAATTGCACCAACAGAACAGGAAGTGCTTTTATTTTGATATTTTCACACAGACGTATCAGTCACCATCTCCACAAGACAATGCCTGATGTGACCTCCAGCACCGACACTTGACACTTCAGTATCCTGACCTGCTCCCGTCGGGAGTGCTAAAAATGTGACTAGAGAGGGTAAACAGCAGTTCGACTGTCTGCTGATCCCAAAAACAGGTGTGAATTGCTGGACCTGTTGGGAATCTATGGTATTTAGTCAAATTTGCGTCGTGAATCCCATGCAGAAATAAATGATGATCGGTCGTGCAAAGCTGCTGCCAAACGTTGCTGCTCTCACAATACCCGAGTTTCAGTAATGGTCTGCTGAAAAAAATAGAAAATACTTTAATGGACATTCATGAATTCTACATGTACACACGGGTCGACAACAGATCCAGATTAATTTGTGTGAATGTGAAGCAAACAACTGGAGTTTACGTCAGTGATCACCGTGAACGAAGGCTCTTCCCTGATTGCCCCCTAGACCCTTCTCGCTATGGTAACGACCCCTAATGACCACCATTGTGGCAGCAGCTGTAGTCGCAGCAACAGTTGGTTAGTTGGGCTCTTTCACGCAGAGACAAAAGGAGGACAGCATGAGGAGGAAGAGAGGGCAGGAGACGTGCTGTCATCAGCAGTCAGATGGGGCATTGATCAGCGTCTGCTGAAGCTCCACTAAATTCACCCGTCCATCCTGTTATTTCACCCTTTTGTTACGTCTTCTGTCTCCTGCACACGTTTTCCTCATCCGTCCCTTATGCTATTGCTTTGTTTTCAATAGATGATTTGCTTCCTAATGTTCTCCTTAATCAGATGGATTCTTTTGAAATCATAAATATACATCGCCAATCATCATCGTGATTATTCCCTCGTCGCTCAAGCCGAGGGATTTCTTCACGTATACATTCCCCGAGAAACAAAACAGCCAAATAAACAAGCGCGTCTAATTATTACCGGTTTTCAGTTCCTTTCACGTCCGTTTCCTGTTTGTCTAAAATACCCACTACCACTTTCACGTCCCGCCCTCTCCACCTCCTTAATGTCTCGACCTTCTCATGCTGGCTCTGTAATTTACTGTCCGCTCTTTCTGCGTATCTGTCTCCACATCAGCATCTCCAGGGACTCTGAATGATCAGCGTGCCCTGTGAGTGCCTGCGCCGAGAAAGCCTGAAATATTGATGTCCCCAGGTGAAGGCCACCTCCAGCACACTCAGCAGTGGGGGAGATGCAGGCGGGGGCCGTGTTCGGGTGGGCTCGTGCAGTGCAGGTTGAACTTTAGCGAAAAGAATAACACTGCAAGCAGGTATTCAGACTGAAGCAATTGGGGAGAAACAAGAAAGCAAATTTAAGGCTGTGCTAAGTTTTTAAATAAGCCTGTGAGAGCCAGACTGCCAGCTGGCTTCCTCGTCAGCATCTGGAGGTTTGCTTTCAGGTTTCTGGAACGGCATCTAAGAAAGCGCCCATATGGCAGTCTGATCTGAAATCAACATCAGTAATAGAGAAGTTAGTCCTCAGTGAAAATGCACTGAACTTATAAATTTATTTACATTCAAAAAGGTTCAAATGACCTTAAAACATTTTGAGAAAGCCCAGATAATGATGTCATGGTTTTGTAAACTTTTGATCGATTAACTCACTAAATCTGAGTTAATTGGAGGAACACATGTGGATGGATTTTAGCATACTGCATTGCAAATACTTCCTTCTTCCTTCTTTAAAACTACAGCTGTTTTCCTAAATCAAAATCAAATTAGCGACAAATGCTGCTGACAATGTTATACATGTTATACATAGCATGTAATTTTTGCAGACAGTGGGAAAAGGAGAGAATTTCATTCATAGTTCAATCTTTAGGGACAATATAATAAACGTTCAAAGGTCATGCATCAAAAACTTGAAAGTATTTTATCAAACTTTATGGCCATAATGACAAGTTAATGTATTTGCTTTGGATATATGCGCTTATTTTAGGCCCTTTAAATCTTTGCTTCATGTTCAGAATGGAGATTTTGGGATTTTATAGGCATACGGAGAAGATTTGCACACTTGATGAAAAATTGATGAAGTTAGGGAAACTAAAAGTGCAAATGCAGCTACAGTTCAGATGTTATGATTCCTGCTGTTTTTTTTTTGTTGTTTTTTTGTAAAGATACCTCAACTGAAAGTCCCTGCTTAAAGTTACAGAGACTTCCTTCTCTTCATGTTAGCGCTGCATGTCAACTATAATGTTCACAACTGCGTAGTAAGAGGACATTGTAAATGTGAGTCACAGACTCGCATCGTAATTTAGTAATTTGACTTTTCATAAGGTAAAAGGAAAAAGCTGACAGATGACGGTGTCTTGTGATTAATGTACATCAGGGGTCCCCAAACTACGGCCCGCGGGCCGGATCCGGCCCGCCACGTCATTTGGTCCGGCCCCCTGAACAATGCCGGATCCGGCCCGCCTGCTCATACCAAAGAGCATTCAGTGTTTTTTTTCATATATTGTATTTTCCGGTTAATATGTGGATTTTTCTTCAACCACCAGGGGGCTTTTGAGCAAATGTGAAACTTACTTTCCCTCAATGGAATATATACTCGTCAGTCACCGTTTCACTCACGGTTTTTTCCATTTGCATTCTGGGTAAAAATCTATCCAAAAGTGTCGTCGTCTCTCCCCCACACCCCCCGTCGACAAGAATTTCTTTGTTTTTTTTTACTGCAAAAACTAAGACCACAGAAAGGAACAGCTATGTGGCCCTCGCAGGAAAAAGTTTGGGGACCCCTGATGTACATGAACAGATTTGGAGACAGAGGCATACGGCAGCAAAAAAGGCTTTTGACACAATAAAGAATAAAGGAAAAGGATGTCTGTCTGAGCTTCCGTCGGCCCAGCATTGCATCCATCACAAAGCGGTGAGCCGACATTCCCAGCTGCCTGTCAACATTTAGGCTAACCTACTTTCCTCAAAGCATCAATTCCAAATGCAAATGCAGATATGAAACTTTTCAGCACAGATACATAAATTATCATTTATAAACCTTTCTGTCTAAATCACAACAACAAAGAAGGAGTGCTTTGTGTGTTGCCAAACCGCTAAGCTGATTTAGTCTAATTTAGTCGAATGTTTAATGTTTATATAACTAAAATATGCTCTTACACAATTCGTCACCGGTGTTGCTCGTTGTACTGTATAAAATCATGATACAATACGAGTTTACAGAGTCTTTTTTTGAACTTAAAAATATTTAGAAAGCACTTAAACGGCTTTCAATCCGATCAGAATGTTAAAATGTTTTTGTCAAATGAATAGAAATGTCCTTTATTGTCCCACAGAGGGAAAATCCAGGTGCAACAGCAGCAAAGACACAAGAAACAAAAAATATATAGAAACACAATTAAGAATAATACACTGTACAATCAGGGGAAAATAAAAATAAAAAATAAAGCACTGTGCAGTTAACACAGATAGCGTACGCCGATCAAGTGAATATTTACAAAATATGAAAATAAAACTGAGAAATGTTGAAAATGTTGAATGGCATTCAATTCCAAACTGTGTAATAGAAATTAGACTCATTAGTGAGATTCTTGTTAATAAAAGTATGATGGAGGCCAAATAAATACTGCCAAAGGATGCTTGGAAAACAAGTATCGTTTGTATGCCAACAAATAATCTACTGTCTAAGACTGAGGCTTATCATATTAAAGTTCTGTGAAGAGTTATTGAAAATTGAAATCTCAGATATGCATTTAATTACAGTGTTCTGACTCATAATCACAGTGTTGGCTGCAGATGTTTGTGCCCAGCAGGAAGGAGGTCAGACTGGCCCGAAATGTGGTTTTAAAAAAATACCCTCTTTGACGTGAATAGAGATCATATTTACTTATTGTTTACATTATGTGTAAAAAGCTATTGAAATGAGCAACGAAAGAAAATAGTTACTCACTCAAAACGTGCTCATATCTACTGGCAACCCAATGATTCATAAGTTTAAAACAATCCAGGTTGCAATCGTGGTTTTGTGAAAAACCCCGAAAGCCGAAGAAGCAAGACAGAGAGAACAACTGAAGAACTCCTGCACTGAATGAATCGGCTGACAAGTTTATTTACGGAGGAGGGTGACTGACTTGTAAGAGGAAACAGTTGAGTGGTTACAGGGATGACACATGAATCCAGGACACTGACAAAGTTAAGACAGAAGACAGATTTATAAAACAATATATAAACACAGAATGGCTAATAAATGAACAACATGCAATGGCAAAAGCACTACAAATATAGTCGAGAAATTGGGAGATGACCAAACAACCCCCCCCCCCCCCCCCCCCCACCCCCATCCCCCCCCAAAATTCACTGCTACATAACAGCAGCGGCGGTTTTGCTAATGCAGAGATCATGCCAAAACTTTTGGTGCTTTTCACACATCTTCACCCATATTTTGCAGATGTCTTACAGCGGATGAGCACATCATCGGTCGTTAATGCCGTCACTGGACACTTTATCACGCAAAGCGAGACCCTTGGGAAATGATGTGAAAGCATGCTATTGTTCCACTAAGCAAGAGACTAAACGTATGCTTTCTCTGGTTATAATATTGTCTCTGATCATACGCAACATATGAACCCTCCAGATGAAAACGAGTAAAACTAAAGCTAATATAGGGCATCCACTAAACTGCCACCGTAACCCCAAATTCAGGCATGCAAAATGTTTTGCCAGTGGCCTCCTTAAACTTTAGTACTGTTTTGACTCGAAGCAGATGAATATTTTTTGTCAGGTTTTGTAGAGGAGGTGCAAACAATGTCAACACAGAGCAAAACAAATTAGCATGAAAAGAACAAAATTGGGCCCGAGGTAGACCGAATGATAATCACATGGAACATGCTCGGCGGATGGTTCTTCGTTTGAAAAAGAGGATATTAACCCTCAAGGGTCAGAACACTTGTGACATACTTGAATAAATGCATCTGTAAATGATTTATTAGGAAGCCTATTTTAGGGACAGTGAATTGGTCTCATGTCAGAAACCCGGCTCATTTCATGCCTCTTTAGATTTGTTATAAAACTGTCGGGCTTAATCAACACAAACTAGCGCTACGTTGTGCTATAAAGTTATTGTCACGTTTAGTTAGGGGCCTTGCAGAAGCATCCATGCACCTTTTTTCACATTCTGTCATAACCGCCACAATTATCAACATATGTTATTGGTGTTGTGTATTTTGCAACAGGTCAGCACAAAGTAGTGCACAATTGTAAGGGAATTTATGAACAAAAAACAAATATAGCATGCATTTCTATCCAGCCCCATTTACTGTGATGGATCTAAATAAAACCCCTCACAGCCAATTAGTTTAACAAATAGTCCACTTATTTGTGATTTAACCTCAGAAAAAAATACAGATGTTTGGAGATTTGTTTTACAGCATTAGCAAACAAATGACATTATGAACACAGATTCAGCAGTTGGAGCAGCAGTTTGATGGTTTCGATGATATCATATCCTAAAATGGCTTGGAGCAAAATCTAATTGAGAGTCTAAAGCAAAACTCTGAAAATTGACGTTCATGGTCGCTCTTTGTTAAATACGACTGATCTTGAAGGGCAAAGATGGACGGGCAGAAATTAAGAGACTGTAAATGTGGAAATGTGGTTGACGTTAACTGTACTTCTGGAAACTTACAACTGTAGTTGCCATGAAACGTAGCCGTTTTAAAAAAACCATATTCAGCCTTTCACTTCACAATAATGAACCGCTTCGTGTTGGTTCATCACACAGGACCTCGATAAAACGCACGGACGTTTGGTTTTGGCAAAAGCCTCTCAACGTCGTCGTCTTATATTGTCAAATATATCTTTTAAACTACGCGCACGTTGTGGGAAATTTCTAATCCGCATTCAAATGTTAAAATATTTGCAAAAACAAACATCCCAAATCTCCAAGTGAGGTCACTTGTGCCTGACGAGGTGAATGGAGGTGACTCACAACCCTCCAGCACAGCCGCGTCGCAGGAGCCGCGCTGAAATCTAATGAGCTGAATGAGTGTGACCCGCGAGAGAGCAGGAGCTCGGACTCTGGAGCTCGAATGAGGTTTTCATCAGATGAAACAACTTTTTTGCCCAGCAAATGGCAACAGTGAGGACACTACAACGCAACGTTTATGAGTAGACAAAAGGTCCAAGCTGAGGTCGTGCTCAAACACTGGGATTTTTATTTTTATTTTTTAATTTGTAGAGCTCACTAAAAGCATCCGACTAAAACTGCTGCTACCTTTCTGGTGATTTCATTATTTTTATTTGGCTGGCATTTCAAACAAATCAAATTTCAGCTCTCTTGCATAATAAATCCACTAAAAGGCCCACAAAATACAGCAACATCATTTTAATCTGCTAAAACTGACAAATGCAAAGACATTTATGTCTGTTTTTTGTTTCAGAGCAAAAAAAACCCTTGCTGCAAAACTGAAGCGTTATTAAAAATGCAGCCAGATTTACTGATGTAGCATTTAATAATTAGTTTGAATATTATGGTGTTTTTCCACAAACCTACCCTTTGCCTTTGACACATTTTAATAAAGGAGATAAGTTCTGCCTAAATTACATCATTGCTGCCTCTACGTTTAGAAAAGGTACAGGGTTTTACAATAAAAGCAGTGCAATTTTCAGAGGCACTTTTAAAACAAAGAGGTGTGAATTATGTCAGTAAATACCTTCAGAAAGAATTTTCTCAAATATTTGTATATCATGGCACCAGCAGAGTGCTTTGCTTTTGAATTCTGCATTTTATTTAGTGACAAAACAACTGAAGCACACAAATCAGATTCCAGCTTTTTTTCTATCCGAAAAAGTCGATCAGTTTTATATTTTAAAGTTTCTGTTTCCTGGAAGACGTGCTGCAAGCCCTAAGCTCAGTATTTCATGTTTGGCATTATTTTCACTCATCCTTCAGAATAATAATAAATGTGGCATTTCAAATTATTGTCAGCTGGATAACATTTAAATAGCACAAAATGCTATGCAAATAAAAACAGGTTCCCCACTACAACCCGTTTCTGTCTAACATGCCGGTTTATGTCAATTACACTTTTTTGTGCAACGCAGTAAACAGAAATTCTGGCGGGGATTAAATTAGGACACCTACTATATTTAATAAAATGCCATTAGTAATGTCAAAAATTACACACACACCTATCACACCAGGTGTCCAAGACTAAAAGACTGCTACACAACATTTAGAAGGAGGTTTGCCTCGTTTAAAAATCAAATATGAAGTTACTGCAGTAAGGGGGGGGGAGTGCCAAGGTAAAAATCAAAGGAGCCGGCTGAAGCCGTCAGAAAGAAAATTGTGTAAATTCATAAGTGGTTAGAGATTTTACGAGGTCTCAAAATAATTTGTCAGGCATGTAAAACAGTCTCCAAGTGGAGAAAAAAAAAAAAAAAAAAAAAAAACGGCTCCTGTCGTCCCCAGATCTGCCTCAGCCAAGTACTTTCTCTGGCATCTCAACAAAAACATATGTAAGCTGGTACGATGAAAAACTGAACGTTTGAAACCGTATCTTCACGGTACTGTGATGCACATTAAAAATAATAATCAAAACAGACATAATGCTTGTAGTGACGGATAAAAGACCCCGTTTGACAATATGTTTTACAGTAGCTACTCAACATTTGTTTTAGGCAGATTATAACGCCCTAAAACAAATGCACCGAAGCGCTCCGTAGTATTCTGAGCAGCATACTCAGCACATCTAAAAATAAATATATAAAAAAAGATGGCTCAAATGGTCTCGGGTAGCATCCACTTGCCCAGAACTCTGCATGAACTGTCAACTTGTTGCTTAGGATTCGACCTGACCTTGAGTTGAGCGTGTAAACCTCAGACCTCCCTTCCAAACTCAGTGGCAGCAGAAAAAAAAAAAATCCATGCCAACGCCTGAACCCTTGTCCTAAGCAAACAACACTGCATTTACAAGTCAGCAAATTATACATTCTTTATTATTTTATGTACAGTCCAGAACTAAAAGACCACTTGGAGTTTAGTTCAGACGGCATGTTTTACGTAAACTATGATGGCTTTCACGGTGTAGGTTTTAGAGCGGTGGTGAGAGTCTTCAGCTTTGGATTTGATATCATCCTCCATAAAAAATAAAAAACACTGTGACCTCTCCACCGTCTAGCATCAACATAGAAAAGAGCAATGGGGTAATAGAATCTGATTGAAATAACTTTTTTTTTTTTTTTTTTTTATACATTACCATAAAAACACTACATGCATACAGAAAGTTGCTCATACAGAACATCGTTTTCTGAACACACACACACCACTGGACGGAGACCGACAACACTCTGCAGCCAAGTGAGCCATTACCTCCCAGCACCGACGACCCCTGAAGGATTAACCAGCAATCCTTAAATCTACGCTCATCATAAAAAAAGCATGACACAAGCTCTTGCAGGGACACTGCTGCTGCACTACCAGCATTCACAGTAACACAAACAGGCACTGTCAGAGCCCAATCATCATCAAGCATCAGCAGCCTAACTTCCCCCAGCGAGCTCTACCCCAGGGTTCAAATGTCAGACTGTCACAGCGATTTACTAATCCCGGCGCAGACGTCACGCCGTGGAGGCGAGAGCTTCTGTTGTTATCGGGAGTTTGCCTTCGGTGTGGTACTTTTCTCCTCAAGAGATAATTGCGTCTTCACTCGGTTTCACACTGGACCAAATGAAGCTGCTGCTGCACAAGATCGACTAAAAGAAGCAAGAAAGGAAGCAAAAAGTAAGCGAGCTCAAGTCAGGATTCTCACAGCGTTTATTCTTTCCATACATTATTGAAACTTGCTTCTAATGTAAGGAACGTGAAAGCAAGCTAGTACAGGACATAATGCAAAATAAAAAAAATAATAATAATAAAAAAAAAACATTAGTGCAGAAGGTTAACAGAGAAAGTCTCACTTTCAGACTATCCCTTCTGGAAGCATTTTCAAATGAATTAAAAAATATCTGAGAAACATAAAAAAAAAAAAAAAAAAAACTAACACTCTGGGAATGAGCAGCTTGATGAAGTCAAAAGATTTTATCTTTATGCTTTTTTCCATTGACTGAGAGGACTTTGACACAATGTAGGAGTTTGTTTTCAGTGCATGGTCCAGTTTGTTATATAGGGCAAAAACAAGGACAGTGACATTTTTAGGAGGGGATGGGAGGAAGAGGAATGAGAAGGAAGAAGATGAGAAAAACTGTGAACCATTAAGGCTCCAAAGAAAAGAAACAGTTTCCTCTGAACAGAGCATGAGCCAAAATAACCAACCATCGCTGCCTTTTGTTGAGCTGTGACTGGAGAACTCGACAAGCACAAAGGAGTTTGAAAAAGTATCCATACCTACTGAACCTTTTCACACAGTGCCATGTTAAAACTGCTGCAACCACAGCTGCATGCATCTTAGGATTTGTTTTTACAAGATCTGCATGTCCTGCATGCCCCTCCCCAAATTGTAAAAGAACAATAACAATAAAAATAATAAATTCAGTCACATTGGATGAAGGGCATCTCTGAACAGACATTTGCAAATTCTCAGTTGAATTTAGCTCTGGACTTTCACTGTGTCATTCTGTATATCTATGTAAACACATCTTCCAAGCAGCTCTGACCGGCATCTTTGTCCATGCTGAAGAAAATCATACAGTATGATGCTGCCGTCACTTCCTCTAGCCAAAGGGACTGTGTTTTAAGGGTGTAGTGTATTGTTAGGCACTTCTACTTGCATGCACGATGCATGCCTATGAAAACAAAAAGTACTTTATTCTGCATAAAGTATTCTGCAAACGAGACTGCTTCAATAAAGGCCTATTGCCACTCACTAATAAAAGCCAGATTTCTGGAGTGCAAATTTTTCCATTTATGGCAACGTTATTGGACGGTTTGCAATTAAGTCACTCTTCATTTTTGGATAGTGAGTTAAACTGTGCTTAAAGAAATGCTTGGGATATTCCTTTATAACCTCATGCTGCTCTAAACTTCTTCAAAACTTCATCCCTGCCTTGTCTCGTGATCCTTTGGTTTTTATGATGCCGACTGTCTCCTAATGTTCTCTAGCAAACCTCAGAGGCTTCCTGAAAACCGCTACATTTACTGAGATCAAGTGTGTACTCCGATGGACTATTTAATAAGTAGATGACTTCTGGAGACAATGTGATGCTCTGGGTTTAATTTACATGGGGCTCAAAATAAATGCCCATCGTACTTTTCAGATAATTTTCCTTCCTTCCCAATAAAATACATCAGGGTTTGTGGTCATCGTGTGAGAAAGTCTGTTAAAGGTGTTTAAATGTTTGCAAACCACTGTGAGTTTACAACAGTAAAACATCCATCGTTACACTCCAACGCACAGGTGTGCAACTTAAATATGAACTGTTCTTATGTTTTGCTTGCATTCGTCGCGCACACACGTCCTCTTTTCTCCGAAGCGAATCAAGAGTCCCATTTCTACTAACAGACAATCAGGTCAGCAGCTCGTCTATTTAAAGAGCCAGGCACAGTTTCCAGTAGGTATGGTCAGCAAGGTACTTAAATGCAACGTGTGTGGAAAACATAGGAACTCTAGGCTTGACAAAACAAATAATAATTTTTAAGACATGCGCCTTAAGGCACTTCTTTAGAGGTCGTGTGAGGCTTTCTTTCAGAACATGCCTGAGCTCACGTGGCCAGCCAACAATGCTGCACAAGCACCAAGTGTACATTTGTGAAGGTCAGCCTCTTCTTACAACATCTTGGACACCCACAGCAGACGTCCAGATGGCCGAACTCACAAAACCGTCTTTGCGGTGACACACAGGCTGAATTATAACACCGACCTTATAGTCACATAACGTGACCTTAATTATGTTAAATGAGTCTGAAGCAATCAGTGGCGCACTGGAGAACAGTTGATCACTACGGCGGGTGGGACGGCAGGGGTCACCAGTGTTAGATAAGGATGACCTAATGTCTTTTTTAAACCGTTTTTAACTTAAACTCTTAAGGCTTTGCAAAATGTGTCCAGCCTCAAATAGCCGCAGTTTGCTAATCTTCCTGTAAATAAGTACTTGCTGCTGGAGAGAGATTTGATTTACTATTTATTTAGATTCCTAAACGTCCAAACAAGATCCACAGTTTAACCACTGATGACACACTCACTGAAATGGCTTCCAGTATGCCACGTAACCCAGACAATTGGTTGTAAATTAGTAGAATATTAGCGTCTGGTTTTGATCTGGACATCGCTGCATAAACAGAAACACTTCAAAAAAAATAAACAAACCTCGTCTCGACATCAACACATTTTTTCTCCATCCACTTTCTGTGCTTAGTCATGTTTCTAGAAGAGATGCAAGGATCAGAGATTTCACTGCCAATTTTGGTGGGACATGCCAAAACCAATTTTTCTTTTCTATCAGATTCTAATTTATTTTCAATACTGTAGCAAAATCCTTATCTTTAACTCCCCCCCCCAAAAAAAAAATATATTTATCTGGCTTAACCACAAAGTGCTTAAAAAACCCCAAAATAAAAAAAAGGTGGGTATCTGTCACTATAACATGAGAAATAAACAAATATAGTAAATCCTTCAAACTAAAAGACGGGTATTTATTAAAACTAGAGTTGTAGCTTTCCTCCATTTATAGCCTATTATGTCTTTTTTTACAAGCCTGAAAATGTAAACTTATTCATCACAGGACATTAAACATTATCTAATAGGAAAATGCTCAAATTTATTGCTATGTTATATTGTTAATCCATTCAATTATGAGTCTTTCAGTCATGACTGATTAATAATTACTTGTACTAGGACTTGGGGCGACACCAACAGGATCATGTTGTTTGAGTAACCTGGGAGCACATATGCATCTTGCCTTCACTCATAATAAAAAAGGCTGGATTTTTAATTTCCCACTGACCTGTTACCAGTCAGGGAAGTTGAAAGTAAAGTCAGCAGAGTCCAGTCTTCAGCTAATGTCAGTGCATCTCTAGGGTAACCAAGAAGAGTTTGCCAATCAACTCTCCTACGAAGGAATAACAAAAACAAACATGCAAAAAAAAAAAAAAAACAAAAACAAAAAAAAAAAAAATTCATAAGAGTAATTTAAATACATCAACTAGCTTGAAATGTGTGTTCTTGAACTGTGGGGAGAAATTTGATTTTCTGGCAAAAATAATGACAGACAAAAACAAAATCCCCCTTGCACATTCCTCTCACACAACCTAAGTTTATGTCAGATGAAAAGTTGGAAGAAGTCCTGTTGTCTGGCGAAGCCAACGTTAAAATTCCTTTCAGAAATCCTGAACAGTGTCTAAAGCGAGCTGGGACTATCCAGCTGGTTATCAGCACAGAGCTCAAGAGCAAGCATCTGTCATGGAGTGGCAGTGCATTAGTTCACATTGCATGGGTAATACGTGCATGTGTGAAGTCACCATCAATGCCGAACAATATGTGCCCTTTGGAGCAACATAAACTGCCATCCACATGATGTCTTTTTTTTTTTTTTTTTGAAGAAAGTCCATCCTGTTCGCAGTGAGACAGATCCACAACTGAATTACTGATCGTTACTGATGAGAATTGTCAATTGTGCTTCAGCCGACAAGCTGTTGCTTCATTTACAATACAGCAACCCAATGTAAAAAGTGTGGATCAAAAACACAGAGAAATCATTTCAGGGAAGTTAATGTCAGGGCAAACATTTGTTCCCACAGGAAGACGGAGAACATATCTGCTCGGATTATATCGCTTTACAGCAGCACTCTCCGTATTGTTCCAGTCACAGGCAGTACTTCTTGCACATTGCTACTCAATGACGGCGCAAAGAAGGGTTTAGAGTCATCTAGAGCCATGCAATATGGAGAATATTTTACTTTTCTAGCTTCTCTCACAACATGTTGTTAAAAGTTTCAACTATTCCACTCACTCATGCTGTTTTTCTACAGTAACTCCTCACAGGAGAGCTTGTTAATAATCACAAAAGCACCATAGGCAGCCTTCGTCTATCTGTGTCGATCTCCCAGGGTCCCACTGACAGCAAATCACACAGGCCCCAAAGCTCTACTGAGTGACACACACACTAAGACCTGATCAGCACTGTGTTTGTTGACTGTCTGGTGTGATGAACTAAAACTCACTTTTGTCTCTTGGGTATATTGGTAAATTATGTAGTCTTTAAAAATAGCCAAATTAATGGGCTATTTTTAAATACCTCAGAGACTATCAAATGGACTATAATAAAATCTGAACGAAAACATGTTTAGATCCCAGCGAATACATTTTAAAGCCTTTGGCAAAACATTAATGGATCTAATTAAGCTATTATTGCATGTCTATATTTATTGACTACAAGGCTTTAAAAAAATGCCAGACCCAGTTCAAGACATGATAATCTTGTTTGATTCACTGACCACAATAAATTAGAAGAAAAGCTTAAGTAAAAAAAAAAAAACATGCAAAATAAAATAAAACACAGAGTAGCTCATGACAAACAAAGATGTTGTGTTTAAATAATATTTCATTTTTGATTCGGTCAACACTGTATCACAGTATCTGGACCAAATTCTTCCTGGCTCTATGCAAAGTATATCTGAAAAGTAAACACACACACACACACATACAAAAAGCACTATAGAGCACAGGTCTTGAATGGGGAGATTGCAACATTCATGTAAAAGCATGCTCACATACACACGAGTCGCATTACTAAAAATGTCTTCCAGTTACACACAGAGAGAATAAATGCCTTTCTTTTTTTTTAATCAGAGGGATCCATTAATGGGCCTCCATTTTAGATCAATGGAGCCGGTTTATTAAATGACTCCGACAACCAGTGCACATTTTTATCGTCAATAGAAGACACGAAGCACGTGGATGAAGCAGCACTTGAAATTTTGTATGATATCCCCAGTGGTAAAATGTTTTCATTGGTGTGGAAAAAAAAAAAAAAAAGAAGCTACTTTATAGTCATTCTCTGCCCTGGTGGTCTGCAACACATTTTTGGTTTGCATTTTTAAATCAAGCTACGCATGAAAACACCAAATGCAGAAGTTGCACTGTACTGCAACGCAATAAAGAAAAGCAGGATACTGACACTTTAATTCCTTCCTGCCATTTGAGTAATAAGTGAGATGTGACATGATAAGGGGCCTGGTGGCATTTCAGAGCAACAGTCTCTCAAATTCACTGAGGACTGACTCAACCTTATGAGGGTAAGGTAAAGGGTCAGTGTTGTTTCACTTACAAGGCTTAACTACAGTGAACAACAACAACAACAAAAAAACAATAATATAATTGGCTTCACTCTCCTCAGATAAAGTAAAGGTCATAGCAGGTCATTCAATCAAAAGCACTCATGGTTTGATAGGCTTAGCCAACCTCATTAATCTGCTATGATTGGATAAGCACTCTTCGATGCACGGCTAAGGCTACGGCGAGGTGACCCTGTAATGGAGGACTGATTGTTGTTGGGGTTATTGTGGAGGTCTAAATCCTCACTTATTACTCTTTTTTTTTATAAAAGGGAAGGAAGTTATTTTTCTAAGCTCGAGTTACACGATATGACACAACATATGACTTATTGACCAACTCCCACAAGAGCAAACAAAACACATGATTCAATTCAGTTCATTTGCATAGCACCAATTCAAAAATAGTACATTGAAACCAACCACACAGACAGAGTCAGTCATCTATATACATTCCTAAATCGTCACAGTCTTGTGTCATTTTTAACAAAAAGTGTTATTTCTTTTCCCCAAAACTGTTTTTTTTTTTTAATGGAAAGAAAGAGGTGGTGATTTATTTAGCCAAAATCATTTTTGACAAGAAATGATTTATTCCATTAATTTACAGAAGTCATAATATGATTCTAGGTATGAAGCAATGCTGTCCTGTTCATTATTCAAATTGGTGAAGCACTCTTCTTTCTAAGGATACACAGCCAACTGTACGGGGTTGTTGACTTTGAAGCATTTCCTCCAACTGAGCATACATGTACCAACAGCAGAAATGCAAACTTCTGGGGGAGGAGATGGCATGTATACAACTACTTGTGACCTCTAAACAGCAGTGCTCCTTTTTTTTTTTTTTAATCTTTCAGAGTCTCACAATCTTGTCTAATTATAAGTTCCCATTATCATTTACTCCCCTCCTTTCCTATTTTAATTAACAGCACTAACCTTTTGAGTCAGCTGATGGGCACCGTGGTAAAGGACTGTAGCATTGAGTTTAAGTAGCTCATATCGAAAGATATAACAGCTTTATTAATACTTCAAATGCGGATCACATCAAAGCTCTCCAAAGCCGCTTCTTCACTAGAGTGGCTTCAACCGGTTCTGCCCCATGCAGTCCAGCAACTCAACCAGATTCATCCTCTGTTCGCAGGTCCTGCATGGCTCCGCTCTCTGTTCCCCGTTTCTCCATATTCCCTTCGGGGGGGGCACAACCCACGGGGGGCTTGGCCTTTTTTTTTTTTTTTTTTTTTTTTTTGCGTGGAAGCGATTTGATTGGCAGCTGACTTCCTTCGTTTGATCGGCCCGCAATTTACGTCACTGCAAACTCCAAACATTTCTCATTGGGTGTAGCAGTGGACCGGTGGACATGCTGTCTGCTTTCAGAGAGCTGCTCAGAGTGGAGGAGCGTAATTATGAGTTTGATCTTGAGCAGCGCCAGGAGCACACGCGTCAACTTTTGGACCAGAACGACTGTGATTTAGCCGCCCTGCAAATTTTCCACGTCTCTCGGAAAGAACAGGCACGCAATGACAAAAAAAAAAAAAGTGAGAAGCAGCTCTGGTTGACGTTCTGTCGCAGCTTTAGGTTTTTACCCCAGTTGGTGTGAATGTGAATTTATATATATATATGTGTGTGTGTGTTTTAAAACATATGTTTAAAAAAAAACTTATTATGTTTTAAAAAAAGCATGTTTAAAAAAAATGGGGGGGAAAAAGTGCCACGATATACATGTATTGCTATGTATGGCTAAATAATCAGCTGATCTGAATTGTTTTCATTATGTGTGGGCTGGGAATGAATTTCTATTAGACAAGGGGAACATCTGGGTTTATTTGAGTCCATCAAAACTCAAATAAACCCAAATTTCAAAACTTTGAGGTTTTGAAATTGCCGAGTGTCGCTGCAAACATCGGAGCAACAGCCTCTGCTCCCGCACACTCACGGCCCATGTTCTCGCCCACAGTAGTGGGGAACAGATCATAATGGAGATGCTCCAAACTGTGGTAGAACCAGATGGCTAGAGTGAGACTTAATCATGAAAAAGTGGCTTAAAATTGCAGATGAAAACCTTATTAAAAAGCTTGAAAACCATGACAAAAAGACCAACATTCTAAAAAAAAATAATAATAAGGCAGTGAGCATTTTTACTTTAATGCTGAATTCAACTCTTATTGTTAACAGAGAATTGCATACATGCTGGAAACTGCAGACATTTCTTTCTGTGCTCGCATGTAGAGAATAAGGAGACAAGCACTTTGGCTTGAATGGGAAATGAGCCAAGCAATCCCTCTGAAGTGCCTCACAATCTAATCAGAACCTATTTATGACTTGAATACGTGTGGAGCCAATGCCAATTTTATTTATACAACATATTTAAAATTACTGAGGTTCAGGATCATGCTTTATGGTTACGTCTGGCAACCAGATAATAAAACCATATCAAATAGACTGAAATGCTAAGCAATATATACAATGTAACGAAATCAAAGAGTTACACAAGTCATAATTAACACCTCATGCTCTTATTTTGGGACAGGTTTCCTCTTTGGCAAATTTTTGGACTTGTGGTAAGACATTCTGCAGTTTCTAAAGCTGCATGTCTTACGTAGCTGGTTGGGATAGTTGGAAATGTTCTCCAGCTCAGTAAAAAAAAAAAAAAAAAAACTCTAACCCTGGATTTTTCTCCTGCGAAATAATACTTCAATAGAAACTTTTTATGTTCTCTAAGAGTAAATCAAATCTTTAACAGGAACCCTGGATAAGTAAAACCTGAGTCAAAATATATTCCGGGTCCAATCTCTGGTTTGCTCATCTTTTAGTAATACCTCAGAATAATACCTTCGTAATAAGAAGTCATGTTATTAAAAATAACAAAGAGAACATGTATTTCTTTCTTCTTTTCTTTTTGCTTACTTTAGCTTGGCTTTCTGCAGTTAACTTAAGCCATTTCTTGTCCTTGAAGCTGCCATACGTTCATATCAGCGCGCTGCATGTGGTGTAAAACCCTCTGGCTCAGTTTCTAAAAAACATAGAGCTGTAAACATTAGTATTCCCTGTCGCATTATTACTAAAACATAAAAATGTTTACTTCTAGGCAACCCTCCATGTGAAATTTAGGATATTGAGTATATTTCATAACACATACAGTGAACCAGCAACGTGTTACACCCTGGGCAACACTGGATCTATGCCCTGGTCAAAAAAAAAAAAAAATCCCAGGAAATAAGAACCACCTTGTGTTCTCATTGTCACCATTACCAATTAAAAATGCATGTTTTGGAGCTTTAGGAGGAAGTAGATGAGACTAAGATCAATGTATGCGTTTGGATTAAAGGCAAACTTCACACAGAAAGGTCAACACAGCTGAGATTCATACAGGAGACCTTCCTGCTGGAGGGCAACAGCATTAACAACCACATCAAAGTGCATTAAGTATAGTCTCAAGCTCTGCTCCGAAGCAGTGCTCGTTGCAGCAGATATGTGACTGTTCTGTTGTAGAAAATGTCGAGGATTAGACTGTTAAAGAGTCCACTGCGGTATACTCTTACATGTGTTGCTTGTTTTCAGTCTGCTGTGCCGGAATAAGATCCAGCAGCAGCTCAGAATCTGCAGCAGTTACTCACCTCCTGCTGGCTGCACCACAGAGATACCAAGACCTACTCAGTTTTACTCTGAGGGGGAGACGGGTTAACTTTAACGGTGCCCAAGTGAAATATGTAGTGTTCTAATGATAGAAATACTTTGGGTTGTTTCAACAGACAAATGTATACTATTTAGTACAAGCCGAGTCAAAACGGATATGAAAATGTGTATAAGCCGGTTAGAAGAAAACAGATCAGTCTGAGCTCATGCTATGATAAATATAGACAAAAATATTTGTTACAGTGTTTTATGCATGTACAAATATGTGCAAATAAAAGTGAGCATGCTCTGAAAGTTAGAGCTCGAACCTGGAAATGACTCCACACCAGAGTTGTGTGTGTTTTAGTTGAGAAAATGTCAGAAAACTGGATATTTGTTGTGGCGCTAACTACTGCTAGCAGTACAAGCCAATTAACTAAGTATTTTTCATCAATTTTATGTGTTTAAATACCAAATGGGCATCTCCACAAACATATCTCTATCTCATTAAGTCAGTGGCTCACATTGTACTCAGAAGAGCTAATAAATAGTGGCAGCCATATTGGATGCTGAACTTAGGTGACTCGGTGACCTTCAATAGTCAGAATTTCAGCTGTAGACAGACGGAGAATCTGACCTCTGAGGTCAAACAGAACGCAGCATGATGCACTGGAGACAAACTATCTGCTTTGTCATATCCGTGAAGGCAACGTCACAATTGTAAAGGCTGAATATTTGGAAAAGTTTTATGTTTCTACTGCATGGATAAAACTGTATGCCAGTAAGATATTTGGCCAGTTGCATCCTCCCGAGACTCACAGTACATGTAAAATTGTAAGAGCTCACATAAAGTGGCCAAGGAATAGCAATGAAGAAAAAGAAAAAAAGGGATCGGGAAAATTTGACTAAGGAGAAATCTGTGCCACCATTAAAATGTTTGCAATATATGTAAATATGTATATATAATTTTTATGTGCTCTAATGGGTCTTTTTTGTGTATATTTAAAACCATGTTTTAAATTGTCCCCAACTAATAACCTGTAAAAAAAAACAGTTAAGTCAAATCCCCTGAGCTGCCAATATGCAATTCATCACATAGAAAACAATCACCCCCTTGTTTATAAAAAGCAAAACAAATTATGTATTCAGAACAATATTAGTGTGTGTTTATGTGAGTGAGAGAAGGTGGGGAGGGAGCACAGGAGATGGGGGAGTTGAATAGTAAAGCACTGGGGGTTTAAGAAGTAAATTAAACAGAAGGGTGAGCCTCCCCTCTGCTTGTTCTTTGGTTCTCCGATTTCACTTTTCCACTTGTTCCTCCAGCAGAGATCATGCGCCTCGATGAAAACCACTGCTCTGATACAAAGTGCTCTCACTTCTAATGAAGAACAATTCTCTGATGTTATCAGGAAGCAGGAGATGGGCAGCAGGGGCAGAATTAATGGCATTCAGTAATGAAGTAAAAAGGAGCGTTGTTCCTCCCTAAAACGCTGCGATGGAAATGAGGTTGCACTGATATACTGGCCGCAGCGACAAGCTGGCACGCTGGTTAAACTGCTAATATTTTCTGTTTTCACATACCGGGATTAAAATGGCATTCCAAGTTAAACTGCACCGAAGAGTTTGTTGACCAAACATTGTCTGTACGCTCATTTATTTAGTTGATTCCGAGTGTGAAAATGACCTCAAAATGTTTACTATGATGTTGTAAGATTTTATAAAACACTTATCTGCCATTGATCTTTGAAAAACACAATGTATAATTATTTTTTTTAATTTGTTTTTGAAATATGTTTCCAGTTTGTGATAAAACTAAATCTGGCATAAAGGAAAACCAATATTAATTTTTCTTATAGAGTGCGCAAATGAGGCAAAAAAAAAAAAAAAAGAAAAGAAAAGCTTAATAGTTTGTTTAGTCCACCATCAAAACATCCCCGACTAGTCAAGATATTTACTCTGCTGGAAAATTGCTACTGCAAAAACACAAAATCTTAACAAATGATTTTGGTCTAGACTCTCGTGCGACTGTCTTAATAAACTTTAAATAAGGCAAAAATAACTTACAAATCATTTTTCAGCAAGAAAGAGCTTGTTTTAAGTAAATCATTTCTTAATATTGATGAAAAAGTTCTTGTTCCAGTGCCAGATAATTCACTTATCAAGACATTTCTTTCCACGTTCTAAGTGAAATAATCCACCAAAAGGCATTTTCATCCATATCAAAGAATTATTGACTTAAAATAATCTTTCAGAAAAGTAATTTGTAAGTTAATTTAGTCTCATTTCAAGTGAACTTAAAAAATTTGCATTAGAAACTAGACAAAAATAACTTGGCAAGATTTTGTGTTTTGCAAAGATGTTGTATCCGCTGTTCGCAGCAACATCTCGGCGTTGGCAGCTTCTGCTTAGCAGTCCTGTAAGTTGGGTGGTGAAAATGTAGGGGGAAAAGGTAAACGCCTGATCTGAATCTGGGGCCATGCGTTCAGACAGACAGAGCTGCACTATTACAAAAACAAAACAAAACACAAATAGCCTTTTTAAGAGGCTTGGATTGTCAATCTGCCTCCCAGATCTGGACACGCAGGGCTGCTCTGACCTTCCACTTTCTCTGCAGTTGACAGGGACCTTTTCTCACTGCCAGCTTCCCAGGCTGCTCCTGAGCAGCTGACAGCTTGACCTCTTCTCGCCAAGGCGCCATCTTTTTTGACTGCAACTATTTTCTCATCGTTATGTTTAGGAGCCGGCCTGCGACTGCCGGGACGCAGGAGACCACTCGGGCTCAGGCCATCATTCATCGCGGGGAAGGAGGAAGGGATTAAGGCCAATGAAAAAGAGCGGAGGAAAGCAGGGGTCTGCATCTTAATGTGGGGCTCGCTATGGAACAGCCTTGTTGTTAGGGGAAGGGGAGAAAAGGTGCTGGGTAGGAGGGCAGAAGGAGACAAAAAAAAAAGCTAATACAAAAAAGGATTAAAGAGAGAATGAAAGTCACCTTAATAGTTCAAGTGCTGTATGTTCCTGTCATCCTGTCACCACTGTGCTATTTGTAACAGGAAGTAATACAACTGCTGTTTGTATTTCACGCCACTCTCCTTTCTGCTTCCTCTTTCTCCCTCTCATTATTTTTGGTGTGAGAAGCATAGAAATCAGTTTGCCCAGACAGAGAAAAGAAAAAAAAAAAAACACTTCAAAAGGACTTCTTCATTTATTTCAATCAGACACAATCACTCTCTCATACACACACACACACACACACACACACACACACACACGCACACACTGCATGACTCCTGGCCTCATGCGCAAACATACATCTTTTACAGTACACTCAAAAACAGATTTAGTGAAACCGCATTTCACAGCCCGCTGGTGTTTGATGTGTTCTGAAACTGGTGTGGTTAAAAATCTCATGATTACCTCTAAGGACACAGATATGCTCTCAGTGTGTAAGCAGCCAGAAAATAAAGGCTGTCTTCATGATCGCCACTGCGAAAAGACAGGACGTAGTTGCAGTCACACACGGCAAGTGAACATTGCTTGTTACAGATTGCTTGCTTCCCCCCCCCCCACACATTTGGCCAGTTTGTTCTTTTCTAGCCTCTCTGCCCGCTCTAACTAACTCAAGTGTGCCCAACAAAGGCTTCAGGCACTTGCAGTTATCTCAGTTCGGCAGTGGAAGAAGAAATTGAGTCAATACACCAGCACTGCAGTAAAGTTACTTACACTGGCTGGAGACGCCTTTATTGCAGTTACTCCAACAAACTCCCCAGCAATGACAAAACGGAGATTGCATTAAAGCGGGGCTCGATTTAAGCTTTTAAATTAACTAACCCATAGATTGGATGCCAGTGCCTGGACAGTATAGATCGTTGAGAGTCCACAGTTTACAGCCATAACAGCTTCAACTTTTCTATGAAGGCTTTCCACAAGGTTTAGGAGGATGTCTACCTCTAACCCCAACTCATACTTACAAAAGCACATTTATGAGGTCAAGCACTGATGTTGGAAGAGAAGGCCTGACTCACAGTTCTACTCTAAAGAAATGTGATTCTGCGTAGAATTGTCGAGAGGCAAATCTTTTTCTTCTGAGATGAGGTCGTTACTTCTTAAGTTTTCGAAGACCCGGTGGACACAAACAGGATTTTAACCAAAATTCATGGAGACAGAATGTAACAAAAAAGCTTAAGGAAAAAAAAAAAAGATGGTTTACGATAATTTGAAAAAGGAATGTCATTTTCTCCCGCCAGTTTCCTCATAATAAAGCTAAACTCTGTCAAAAATAGACACCGGACGGATTCCGATAGCAAGAAGTTTTAAAATCTATAGTTTCAAAAGACACTAGTAGCCACTTAAAGTTGCTTCAAAAGTTTAAATTTCTTTTAATGAGGGTCCAGGAATCTTGCTAAAGTGAGTTTTGCTGGAAGAGTATTGCAGCTTTTGTCCCTCCCACTTCTGTTGCTGTGCACTGCTCACAAGTTGGCTGAAAGAATGCTGCAGTTCTTTTTTTTTTTTTGCTTAAAAAAAGAGTTGCAGCATTCTTTTCAGCCAACTTTTTTTTGCTTAAAAAAAAAGGAATCACCATTTTAAAATATTTCCAACCGCTTTATCCATTTAAAGTCCTTCTTTTCTTTTTTTTACAGATCTATAAATGAATGCAGGATTATTCTTGGTTTTAAAACAAAGTCAATCCCTTGAGCTGTTTGTCGTCAGCTAGTGACACTGCTATGGATACGTGTTAGGCAAGTCCATGCCATCTAAACTGTGTCTGAATAGACGGTGGAAACAGAAAATCATTGCCTTCTAAGGAAACATCCAATATTCATTTGTCTGCCAACTTTATTGTGGTGCCTGTTGTAATCATATGGCACTGCACCGATTGGCATTTCCAATTTAAATGTTATACATTTCTACACTGTACTTGAGTTAACCGTAACATACAATTATCGATGATTGTTGATGTGTTAATTGCCGTTATGGAGTGTAGTCAGAGTTTTGTAATGTAAGGTTGCATTAATGTACAGAATCACAGGCCAACATTGATGTGTTAATCAGGTTCTCCGTTTGTGTTTTTCCTCTTTTCATAAGAAACCGTCCTGGCTCAGTGTATCCGTCTCTTTTCTGATGTTAATGAGCATTTGCTGCCATTAATTTTGTAGATTCTTCTTGTTTTCCTTCCCTGTTTAGTTGTATTGCTTTCCTGAACAAGACTGACGGAGCTACTGCTGCTGTTTCCTCCTTTTAGCAGAAGGCTCCCCTGAACCGTTCTGACCCTCTTCTCAGTGCAATAAGCTCGGCTTCCTGGCTGCAACATTTGACCAATTAGCATTACACGATTAGCTGAATGTTGCTGCGTCGTATCATAATTGGGACCGAACTACACTGGATGTAATTAGATCTGAAGGTGACCATATAATTGGATACTGGAATGAGTTACAGTGGCTATCAAAATCAAAGACACCCCTGTCGGCAAAGCCATCATTTTGAAGTGTAGGAAAATTAGATCATAATGTATCAGTTTAAAATTTTTGCCCCACTTAAACTGTGACATTTATCCTTTATAATCCACCTCAATAATAAGACACATCTGTTAGAAGAAAAAAATACTGAATAGAACAAAGTGCACAACCCTAAAATAATTATTTGCTGAAGCACATTTTGATTCCATTTCAGCAAACATCATTCTCCACTAGGAGCCTATCGGCGTCCCATATCTTGTCACGGCAACATTTCCCGCATTTTCCTCCAAATCTATGAGGCCGACTGTGAGGACGTCACATGTCCCCTGCTTTCTTTCTTCAACAAACTATATTTCCTCTCTTGGACTCTGGCAAAGCCATTCAAAACCATAAATCTGCCTCCCTGATTCCTATGTGGACTCACTGTGACGCTGAACAATAAAAATCCTTTTTGTCTGGCACCTATAGGTTTTGGGTCAAAAACTAAATGGCATTTTGAACTGTTCCAGCTATATGTGAAGAAAAGTAATAAACTATACCCACCACCAGGGTATTCTGTCAGGCTTGAATATTTTTCTTTTTTTTTGGATTTAGTCCTCAAACTTACTTCTTAGTCGAAGCAAATGAAGACTACAAGAGATTCTTGTCACGTGTGGAACATAATCAACATCCAATACATAAACAGACTCCTTCAGTGTGGCTGACAGCCTCCTGGCAGCCCCCCCTGCCCAGTTTCTATCAGCTCTATAATTTCCCGTCTCCTCCTCTGGAAGCAAGTCGGGGAAAATCAAAGTATGACAGCTGGACTATATTTCAGGTTAATGAGGTTCGCCATAGTCGATGGTGGGTGGGAACTCAAGAAAGAGGAATGATGAAAATGGCTAAGAAAGTGTTCATCGTGGTCTTTGGTTTTACTCCACAAAATCCTGGATTTTTAACAGAGTGTTGAGGCTTATGATAAAAAATTAAAACGGATGGACGTAAATCTGGATATGAATTAGACCCGATCGCCTTGTAAAGTGCATCAAGGGGACGTCTGTCGTGAACAGACCCTGTAAAAAGTAAACCGAACATAATATTTCCCATTTTTCCTCATAAATTACAAAACACTGTCTGCAATCTCTCGAAAACGTCGATAAGTCAAAGAAAAGCACAGATGATCCACAGTTTCAGTGGGTTCTTCCTTCGCGCTCAAACGGGCAGCACAGCGGCTTCTATTTTTAAAAGTAGTGATTGTCTCCTGGCTTCACACCAGCGATAGCAGCAAGTCATGTTGTGTACGGAATTACAACAGCCCGGGCGGTGAGGCCCCCCCCCGCCGGCCAGCCTGAGTCGGTGCCAGACCCGACTGTCCCAGCACGGTGCAGGTTGAGCGGCACATCTCTGTAGCTGCGGGGCAGGTGAAAAAAAACAAAAGGGGTTTGGCATCTTCCCCCTTGCCCTGTCGCCTCGGGGGAAGTGAGACGTAAGGGGTAATTAGACTGGATGGCGTGGTATTTCGGACATGTAGTGGAGCCTAAAATTGACGTCAAAAGTCCCCTGCATCATGTCAGATTTATCCGGAGTGCACTGCCGTGCTTTAAACAGCAAAACAGCGGGATGGCTGCACAGCTTTGTTTTAAGACCGTCTTGGTATCACACCTAAAATCTGAGAATCTGACACATAAGAGATGATTATTGGCAAAATATGGAGCTCCACTTTCAAAAACAAAAAAAAAGGGAACGTTATATTCTCAAATTATTCCCCCGTCCTCGTCTTAATAGCTGAAAATGTTGTTCAGTGAATAGATGATTGCCGTGACATAATTTCATTAGTAAAACATTTAAAAAAATGCTTTTTTTTTTTTTTTAGCTTTTGCTTCAACAAATCCAATTCCCTGACAGCATTCTTCCTCAAGCAGATTAAAATAAGGGAGTCTGTTTGCTGTTCAATGTCACAGAGGGATTCCTTTGTAGCTGACAATTACTCTGACAAACACAAAGCCAAAAAAAAGGCAAATGTTTAAAATTTTCACTGTGTAATTTATTCGGTTTTGACATTGATCCTTATTCCAACAAACTAGCCTGCTTGGGAGGGTAAACAAAGAATAAGTTGTTACCTCTTTCAAGCACCAACGCAGGCGCACACTCTTCATCCACACCTGCCTGAAACAATAAGCCTATTGTATGTGTGCATGTCTAAAACAAGCGTTATCAAAAACAAGTAGAGAGAACACGGAAACATGATGCGGTCTCGTTTTTTCAGCGGGGCTGATGACGACGTCTCTGTGGAGAAGCAACTTTTAAAGAATAGGCTTTTTGCAACTTTATCTGCTTTCTTAGCTAAAGAGATTCTTGACATTTGCCCTTCAACTGTTTACAAAAAGGTTGCAAAAAGGTACAAAAGGTTACAAAAACCCGCTATGCAGGACATCATTATAATAACTTACATCAACTGCAGCAGCATTAAAGCATCTAATTACAGAGATAACAATATGCAAACCCCTTGGACCTTTTCACATTTTGTCACACTAGCACCACAAACTTCAATGCATTGTGTTGGGATGTTGTGTATTAGACGAGCACACGGCAACAAAGGATGGCGAAGTGAAAGGAATGAATGTCGGTGCCAACTTTTCACATCTACAGACTCAAATTTCTGCCGTTTCATCTTTGCAGAGATGCTCAAAATTGTCCGAGTGGTTTGAAAGCACCTGTGAACATCTCTTTTTAAGCCTTGTCACAATTCCCTTGACTCTAGACTTTGACTGGGCCATTCTAAGATATACTTTCAACTGAGCCATTCAATTGTAGTCTGGAGTTGTGTTTTTTATTTCTCAGTAGCAGAACCTCCACCAGAATCTCAACACCTTTGCAGCCTTTAACAGTCACCCCTTCCTGTTTGCTCTTCGTTTAGCTCCGTCTACCTTTCACATCAACTCTGACCAACTTCCCTGTCTGCTCTGAATAAAGCATTCCCACAGCATAATACCATAGATCTCTGTGAAAACAAGTTCAGAATAATTTTCAGCACAGGTTTTTCCAGTGCAGTCTGCATGAAGGCAAAAAGTTCAATCTGGTCTCCTCTGACCAGAGCACCTTCTTTCACCTACTGCGCAAATGGCTTGAGGCAAGCAGCAAGTTTGACTTCCAGTGGCTTTATTTCATTTTTTTTTCTTGCCTCTCTTCTTGTACTGTGAAGTACATGACTAGTAGCTGTCCTTTCAACAGATTCTACCTTTTTGTGGATGGCCAAGTCTTGGTAGATCTGCAGTTGTCCCATACTCTAACCACGTTTAGATGGTGGATTGAGAGACATCTTTGAATAACTTAAATGTCTGCTGTGTTCTTTAACAAACCTCAGCGCCCTCTGCAGAACAACTATACTTAATCTGTGATTAACATGCATGCAAGGGGGTAAGATTCAAACATATGCAACACATTTCCTGAGTTTTACTTGCAAAACATCTTGAGGATCTTCTTTGTTTTGGTCTTTTCAGTGCACTTTAGTTGTGGGTGAACTCACACACTCCAAAAAGTCAGTCATCTGTTTAACTGATCTTCTGACATTCATGAGGGGAATCTTCCCTCCGCTTCCCCAATAACGCCCGTGTCCCTTCCTTGATGGAACGTGGTGTAAATCGAACCGCCCCTGACCGAGCAGATATTTAATACGACGCAGAGAGACGTTTATAACATATAGTTCAATTCTGCAGCATCTCTATGCGTTAGTGGAGAAAATAGAGACGACCCCGTCCTTGAAACACCGCTGGGGCTTGGAGCTTTCTGATTGCTCTTCCAACCTAAAACATAACCCGGTTCTGAGGTCAGAGGAGCTGTCACAGTGGAGCAGGCCTCAAAGGAAGAAGTGGGTATCAACAAATGAATTCGGGAAAAAAAAAAATAAACAAACTATCAAACTGCGGCACAAGATGTACAGTGAGAGCAAAGACGACAGAATCAGTCAAATAACATCACACGTTGCTGTGGGCTGGTGTGCCTCTTTTGGTGCGTGTGTGTGCGCGCGCGAGATGGAGATGAGCAGAGGGGGCAGAGTGCGCCTGAGAGTGATGAAATGCGATGAGACACAGTTTGAGTGAGTGCATACTAGCAGAGGGGGAGAGAGGGGTGGAGTGTGTGAAAGTGGATGAAAAAGAGCGAGAGAACCAGAGAGGCAAGATGGACATAAATGGCTATGAGTTAGCATGGCCTACAATTTTTTTTTTTTTTCCTTCTTCCGGTTAAAACAAATTGAGGCCACTAATGCAGCAGTTAGACTGCTTTTCAGGTCACTCCAAAAAGCCGTGCCAAAATAGTAGATGGACCTAAATCCATTGTTGATTTGCCAGAATTAGAGACACTGTAACCTACTAAAAGAACAGAGCCTGCTAAAGCATATCGGATGTTGTCTCATGTTACTGGTTCAGGGCCGCAGTGAGGTTAATTTGAGAGAGCTGAAGGGAAATATGGGATTAATTTTCATGATTGCCAACGCTGCGTGAGCTGCACATAACATTAAAAACTTAGGACTACATCTGTTCTTTACAGTGTAAAAAGATATTTTATATTTTCATGCCACAGTACTGGGTGAATGTTCCTCATGTTTTAGTAAGCATCCTTTCTATTCTCTGTACACTTGGCTGTCCCCATCGCAGTCCTACTTTGAGAAAACAGCAGTTCAGTGGATGGCACCACATTACTGATTTATTTCAGTCGGAGGATTAACTGACTTTCTAAAAAAAAAAAAAAAAAAGGGCAGAGGAAAGGGCGGGGGCTAAAATTTTGTTGTTTCCTTTTTTCTAAATTTGCAA
>NW_015113293.1:75913-104191 GCF_001443285.1 Poecilia latipinna | reverse complement strand
TTTTTCATCCGAAGGATAAACTAACTTTCAAAAAAAAAAAAAAAAACAGTCCAGAGGACAGAGCGTGGGCTAAAATTGTGTTGTTTCCTTTTGTCTAAATTTGCAGATAAAGTTACTGGCTGACAAAAATAATATTGCACTTTGCTCTACTTAGAATGACATTAAATATTACTAATTGGTAATCTCACCAAACACAACGGAAATGAACACATTACTTTCAACCCTAGAAAGTTTGGAGTAAAGATTCTAGTTCAGCACTACGGAGAGCCAAGTTGATCTTTTGATAAATGATCACAGACTTTTTGACAAAAATGGGCATAATTTCCATATCTCCCCGTGAAGATTTTGACACCTGCCACATTATGACCACAAATTTCTGTATCATTTAGGTGGGATCTTATATGATTGACCAACACAAAATAGAGAATAAAGGTAATATGGAATGATATTAATGTGTAGTTTTCCCATTTCTTTTCAAGTAAAAATCTGGAAACTGTGGCATACAGTAGTATGAGCCCCCCCCAACCCCTTTCTTATGAACAAAATTCAGTGAAGACTAAGAAACACAGCAGGCAGCTCAGGGATAAGGACTTTACAGAAGACATACGTTATTAAACAACATCCCAACCTCATAATCCTGAAAGCTGTGAGAGCATGGACTCCCTGTAAACCTAACAAGACACCTGAACTTACAGGCCGGGACAACAATAATCATGCTGGGTTCCATCCATCTCAGAAGTCAGAACCCCAAACAGGTGTTTCGGGTCACACCAGGGGTAACAGCATTTCAGATAATACAGACAAAGAAGTCCGGATTTAAGCACGGTGATACCCAAGAAACCATTGTTCTCCATTCCTCTTATGAATCTCTTGGCGTGTGAACAAACACCGCTTTTAATTTATTCAGTTTAGTGCTGCAGGTTCTAAGTATAACATTGATCTTAGACGCATGTTTACAAGTGAGTCTTGTAAAAAAAAAAAAACAACAAAAAAAACCCCCATGTTTCCACCACAGCTTACTACTGTTGATGCGAGGAGCGGCCATATTGAAATGTGAAGCTGGCCTCGAAAATCCTAACTTGAGCGTTTCTCCCACCTTCCGAGTGGGAAGTTGACTTTGGGGAAGGGGGGTATTCCAGTTTATTTTATTGACTAGAAAGTTGTCATTTCTCAGAATTTAACACACCAATACACCAGAGAGCCAAGAGACTCATGATCTGAATGTACAGCAGGAAATACGCCGCTCAAAATCAGTTAAGACATCCATCAGTCATGCTAAACACTAGCCTTTATGGAAAAGAGGCACAGACAAAGCTGTTGCTACATGAAAGCTACTAGAAGCCATTGAAAATTACTTTCTTTTTTTTTTACACAGCAAACAAGCTTTTTGAAGAAAACTTTGTGTCTGGAGAAAGAATATCACCAAGCATCATACTTATAAGTCCAACATGAAAGATTTTTGTTGATGGTAGCATAATGCTGTGGGGATCCATTATTTCAGCAGGAGCAGAGAAGCTTGTCAAAGTTAATGGAAAGATGGTTGGAGCTAAAAAATAAGGGATTACTACAATACAACCTCTAAGAGGCTACAAAAGATTTGAGCCTAAGTTCATCTGCCAGAAGGAAAATGATAATAATAAAAATATCAGAGCAGCAACAGAATGATTTATATCAGACCACATTAATATATTTGTAATTTGGTCTATTGTCAAATAATGTGCAAATATTTCCATCATCTTATCTGCAAAAGGAGAAGAAAACACAAAAGGCTTGTTACTTTAGCTGCAGCTTAAACTGGGATCAAGAAGTATTGATATTTTTACGTTGATTCTCAATAAACACAAAGTTGGAGGCTGCACTATGAAACAAGAATGGGAAGCGTTCATTAGGTGTTTTCATTCATAACCCTTTTGTGATACAGGTGAATCCCATTGAAACAGAAGGCCTTATTTTCAATAGACCCTGTATCAGCCAAGCATACAGGGGACTAAATAAACTCAAAAATGTATGTTGTAAAACAAGAGCTAATCATCTGCATGGAGCCTATTTACAGCAGCACGAGTCTTGCAAGAGTAGACAAATAATCTGTGATCAGCATTAACCTCAAATAAGCCACAAATGATCAGTCCTACCCTCCACTAAATACTCCTAGTTATTAGAGGGGTAAGCAAGAAAGGGGCTATTAATTCTGGTAAATAATTTAACTGCTCAGACAAACATAAACACACTTCCCTTACTGCCTTATCCACTCAGAAACCATCTTCTGAAGTGAAGTGGTCTAATTTATTCCTCTAACAGCCTTTACAGCCTGTGTGTCTCTTCTTTAAAGCCATAAAAAGGCGCAGTGATGCTGGCTCCAAAACACCGCTTGAAGCAGCATGAGTCACCTTCCCACCCACTTTGGTCAAAGCGCTCACTCCTGTCTAATAGAAATTACTTCATAATATATATATATATATATATATATATATATATATATATATATATATATATATATGCAGGCACGGACACACGGGCATCAAGCAGCAGATAATTCAACAGTTTTGGTTTTCGTTTTTTACCTGCAGCCGACGAGAGCGCTTGTTGAAAACTGGATAGGATGAGGACGACTTGGAGGATTTATCCGCGGTTTCTCTGCAACTTCTCAAGTCGGACATCCGTGTTGGCTGATGTGTTCAAGCAGAGGAAGAAGAGCGTCACCTCGACGATCAAGCAGCTGAAAACCGC
Source organism: Poecilia latipinna (assembly GCF_001443285.1). Lineage (NCBI taxonomy): Eukaryota > Metazoa > Chordata > Actinopteri > Cyprinodontiformes > Poeciliidae > Poecilia > Poecilia latipinna. The sequence goes on along the minus strand of NW_015113293.1, from coordinate 101,464 downwards.
CGTTTTGCCCCTCTGACGCCTTTTTTTTTTTTTCCTCCGCTGAGTTTGTGGGTCTCCTCCGATGGTAGAAGCAAAAAGCCCCGCTCCGCTGCCGTCTCCATGTTCGGGCTCTACATCTCGCCTTTTTATTTATTTATTTATTTATTTTTTTATTCGCTCAAAGACGTCAAATTGAGAACCGGAGAGACAGATTGATGGGTGAGCAAAGGGAGACGAGGACTGGCTGTGTCTGTCAGGCGAGTCGGGATACAGACTGAGGCTCTGCAGCAACCAACCAACACACCAACTCAGGAGAGAGGACGGAGCGGTGGGGGGTTTGGGATGAATCGCTTTACTGTGTTTAGGCGACAAGTCATCCATTTAGAGTCAGTTATCGTGCTTTAATACGAGTGTCCAGAGCCGGACCAAGATTCAATGGGGCCCGAAGTGGAATTTATATTTTTGGGGTCCCATTCATAGTTAAATTATTGCTATTATTTTATTATTGTTTTATTTAAGTGAGGGTTTGTTGAGCTGTTATTGATAACAGTTCCCTAACTTATAGAAAAATGTCACATCTGTACTTAGAGATAGGGGCTGGGAATACCTGGACAAGGAACATGCACAGCTATTTTCATATTTATTAATCAGACTCCGCTGTTCCCCGTCATATACACACACATACATCCAGGTCCTTATTTAAAAAAATAATAATAATAATAATAACGTCCTGTTTAAGTCATTATTGTCAGCCTTTGATTCTGTTCAGTCGATGTTCAACATCGCCGTCTCCCATAACATAAAACACTATGGAACTTAAAAAGAAGTCTTCCTATAAAACATACTGGGGGATTATGGGAAACCAAACTAAATAGTCAGAATGGACCTTTCTGTGTTGTTTTTTTTTCCCTGTTCAGGGAACAAAATTAACTTAGTGCAAGGTGAAGATTCAGTGCCACTTCTGAAATGAAATAGGACTTAGAAACATGAAATGCATTCAGGACCAGAGACAGCTCTCAGTGCACCGCATAACTAGGCCAAACATTTGCTCCCATTCTGCCCGTCTGGTTTTTTTTTTACTCAGTAAATCCAGTTGAAAAAGCCCTGAAGACGTACTGAGACTGTACATGACATACAATGTCTGGTAGATATCAACAAGAAGGTACAGATAGAGTGAAAAGACAACATTCGAACTAATGTGAGACAATACAGCAGGACTGTAAGGTTGTTGCTTATGGCCGCCCTCTGCCTGTAACATTTAAATACTTTTATCCCCCTGTGGGTCAAAAGACCATGGCGAGAGCTGGCCAAAAGGACATAAAAACTAAGCTGCTGTTTAGGATCTATTGCCAGCAGGGGGATTCAAAGAGCACTCAACTTCCATAAGCGATATACTGAAGATATTAAAGTGTAAAACCTCAGAGTTGACGATGAATGCCTTAACCTTCAAATGAGTTTGAATTAATTACAACAATTAATTAGCAATCATTTTTGCTTGCAACTCAAAACTATCACTCTTCACATCTGCTTTTTTATTGTTCATGGATGTTTTGTGTTGTTACAGCTCTACAAATTAATACATTACTTTCAGTTCAGCTAATACTTTCATATTTCATCATATTACAGATTTTTTTTGACTGAGTTTCATTCCTAACCACCATGAGTAGAGCTGCATATAAGTTGATTTCTTCTTATTTTGGGGCTTGAAGGGGCAAGACTGCATTGCAATTGATATTTATATTTAAAAAAAATTATAAATATCAATATTCCTGTCAACACTAATGTTAAATGCTAAATCTGTATTTCACCAATGATCCAGTATTCTCTCTGAAAAATGTATCTCATCAGATTACTTTTGATTATGTTGATTTGTATTTTTTTGATGCTTTTCCCCATTTTTATTCAAAATTCTCTTCAAAGGCATTTGAACTAAATGAGTCAAATCCTACCACTTCCGCCAACTACAGGACAGCCTACCATTGCCATGGAATAGGAAGTAGTAAGAGGGCGGAAAAGAAATCTAACCCTCAGGAGTCAAAAAGAGAGAAGTAATTTTGGCAAGTTGCATCGTCTTCGTTTGCTGTAGTTTCTTCATCCACAGTAGCCTGGAGGTCATTGGAGTCAAACTTTGACTCAAACTTTTACTTTTGAATCACTTGAAACTTAAATGTAGCTGAAATGCTTCAGAATGTGCCAAAATCTACCAATGCCAGCTGATCGGCTTGATTCTTGTGCCTTTTGTGATGTCACCCACCCATACACACAAACACAATTAGAAGTCTTTTTCCCCAGTGAGCCTTCTGCAAACTTTGTATTTTGTGAAATCCGGCAGTATGAGTACATGGCAGACATTCCACGTCTACAAGCCAAATGCATTTTTATTCTGAATGTCCATCTGTCAGTAAAAGTAAGATGCACTACCATCAAATATCTATAGGTACCTACTTGTGTTTGCTCACAGGAGTTTCTTTAAAATAAAATGAGCATTTAAGTTTGACTGTGTTGGATCCAATTTATTCATAATAAAATAACATGCAAACTTTTATTTATGAGCTAATTTAATTTTCTAAATTTAGAGTGCACTTCATTAATGTGTGGAAATGAGAAACTCGGAATTAAGGTGGCAGGGTCATGTGACGGACCAGCTGATAAACAGATGGTCCCCCTTCCTCCCTCTCTCAGTCTTACTCTCTCGCAAACATGCACCCACAAACAAGCCAGATAAATGACACTGCTTCTTATCCAAAGAAAAATTAAGTCTTGAACAATCCGATCTTATTTTATTGACATGCCTAGAAAAATTTGAGAGTGGAGAGCCTTACACTCGCATCACGACCAACCAGTTTTGAATATTTTTTTCTAAGCCGATCACCTGTTTCCCACTGTGATCTCTCTTTTTATGAATCACCCTGCTCAGATCTGTATTTTTAGAGAATCGTGGCAACTTAAAAGTCCAGTTCGCACTTACTCCAGCGCGTGCTGATGCACCTGTCCGCCCCTGCTAAACGTTTCCATCTGAATAGACAGCTGGTGTCAGTTCTGCAGCGTTTTGCTCTGCGGGTAATTGGATTTCAAATTTAGTGGAGGGGACGCAGCCAAGTTAATCAACGCACGTTCAGACCGGCTGAGTCGGAGGGAGTGCAGCAACATTTGATTTGTTTTTGTCAGCACGGATTATGGGAGAGGTAATTCTGTGAAAGCAGCACAATGGAACGGTATTTACTCATGCAGCAGTGGCGAATGTGAATATCAGCATAGTTTCCTCTCAAATCGACGTCTTGCCCTGTTCCCCTGTGCGGTTTGTTGAACCAGCGCAAGACAGAAATCTCCTTTTTATCCGACTCCTCCTGGGATTCCGACTACAAGGGGAAACAGACAAAAACACATTCAGAGGACCCTCTGCGTGCATGCGGGAAAATTATCTTGGAAAAGAAAAAAAATAAAGGAAAAACTCACTGGAGAATCTGGCTGGGCATAAAACAAGTAATCACAGTCGATAATGAGTGTGTTGCTCAATATTAGAGCAAGTGTAAAGTACAACTAACACTGTACTGTGTGTGATTTCAACCAACTGGGATGGAAGTGCTATATATATCAGCATGTCAACACCCTTAAAATGTGATACAAAGCCTTGCTTGTTTGATTAATTATCTCAGATGTGAAGTTTTTGAAAGAAGGATTTGCTGCAGTTGCACATTGTGGGTTTGGAGCCCTAATTCTGCAACATGTTTGTGGATATGAATATATACAAGTATGAACGTAATGAGGTCTCAAAGGTTTTAACATTTTGGGTTTAAATTAAGAACTTAAAAAGAGAAAGACTTTTTATAAGAGAAGAGCTACAGCCCTTCAAATAATGCATTAAAATAAATAGGAAAATGAGACTTTAGGAGTGTTTCTATTTTGTTCGCCTCAGTTTTTGGTCTTTTCAGATATCTGCCTTTGCCGACTCACCTTTCTTCTGTTGTCTCTTCCGTCCGTATGTGTTCTGCCAGGGTTCATTTCTGCTTTCCTAGATAATTTTGTCTCTTTACATCAACTTCTCATCATACCTTTTATATTCTATCTGAATGTCATCTAGTTCTGTAGCACTTTGTAATTAAAAGATCCCCCTTAGTCTTCACCTGCTTCCTGGTTCTGCTTTTTAGGTTCGAGATTTCAGACTGATGTCCGTCAGTGAAGAAACAATAGCTGGTTTCATCCACAAAATACATTCATAAATTGTCCTTCTGTAGAAAGTGGAGTCCATGATCATCAGCAGGCAAGGCAGGTGAAGAGAAGCATAATTTAGAAACTGAATCAATACAAATTAACAGTCATGTCAAAACAATACAAGGATGGCAATGAGAAAGCAGATTTTTTTCAAAAGAAAGAATATTTATTAAAAATGTCAAAATCTCAAAGGGCATCAAGACTTTCTTCTAAATTCCAGCGACAGCGACATGAAGTTCCAGAGGTCAACCTCATTGCTGCCGACTCACCAACCCAGACACCCAGTAGGAGTTTACGCTGATGAGCGTCTTCAGCCTGGACATGTTGAGGGACAGAGAGCGATCCACAGGCAGTGGATCCCTCCGTGACCTTCCAGCTGGATTAGCAGGATGACGACGACGATGTGGATACTATTTTGCTGTCAAAATTAAAGCAGTGCCTCTTACTTACTGAGCCAATTCAAACGTCATTAATACAGTAAAAGATCACTCAATAGATGACTGCACTGTAATCTGTTGATGCAGTCAGTTTATTTTTTCAGCTTGACAAAAGACAGTGAATACACTTTCAAAATGCGGCATCTGCTGGTACCGTCGAGCCATGGGATCGGGGGCAAAAGGAGCCCAAATGTAGCTAGTTTATCTTAAACTTTGGGAATAAAAAAATATATTTATTAGAACTTTTACATCTTTCAGCTATTTGTTTTTCTCACTTAGGCCTTTTCCACCAATGTGGTGAAGATCCTGCTCCAGTTCCTGAACGTGTTTTCAAACTGGTTTCCTGGGTTCCCACAGAAATAGTCGGGTTCCGAAACCCAAACTATGGTTCAACTTGAGCACCACAGAACAGCTGCTTGTTCTATGAGAACCGTGACATCAGCCTTTGGCCGGTCAACAGCTGGATAAAAAGACTGGTTATTTGAACAAAGAAACAAACAAGCGTGGCAGATAATAATGTGTAGTGGTCTTGAGGAAAACCAGCAGCTGATTTTATTTTGGGCTGACTGGAGCACTAGAAACCAGAGATATCAGTCTCTGTTATGTGCAGCAAGAATGAACACTGCATTTACAATTGGCCAAAAAGTCTGAATCATTAACTGGAAGGAAGATGTAGTAGTAACTCATAAAGCTCCACCGGCTCCTCCATCTTGCCACTACACTTGTATAACAACCACTGGTGATGACATATACTTTGTTCCCCTAAGCTGGTGGAAATGGGAATCAGCTCTCAACAACCAGTTAAAAATTGAGAGTTCTTTCAGTGGAAAATACCTTTCTGTGTTCTTTTTTGTATTTCTGTGATGAATTGTAGTGGAACTAATAATAAAACAAAGAGGATAAGAAATAATCACAGGATAACTGTGCCATTAATTAGCTATCTTTTATCCAAATACCACAATGCTGAAGAAACAAAACTAACAAATGGGTTTTTTTTTCCAATGTAGCCCATGAAAACCATGCCAATGACAATTTTTAAAAAGGAAGCTAAGGAAAGGATAACAGAGAGTTCAAGGAAGTGCCAGAAAAGGCTTAAATGGTAGAGACTGTCCTGACGGCGCACACAGTCATTAAATATCGATGACTATAGTGTTTGTTTGTTTGGCAGGCTAATTTAAACAGGTTTCTTCATAAGTAGGATGAAGGGCTAAACGGATGGGAGTAAACAGATGCAGGTTCATAAAGGAGGCAAAATGCAGAGGTTGTGCCTTTTATGCATAATTATACAAATGTATACCCTAAACAATTCTGCTGTCAACTCTTGGTAGTGAGCCTGTCTGGGAGAAAGTTCAGGACCGTTTTTTTAGTCTAACTCCACCCCTGATAGAAGGTAACCAGGGACTGCAAAAGACTTTGCACCGGGACAGAGATTCAACAGGACAGCGATCCTAAACACACAACCAGAACTACAACGTCTGCTTTCAGGTCAAAGCACCTGCACAAGTGACAGGACGGCCAAAAGGAAAGAATACTTTTAAAAAGCACTACAAGCTGTTGGGGTTATGATTTTCAACATTGAGTATCAAGGTAATCTATTTAACAGCCATGGCAATATTTTAGCGTGGACAACAGCTGTGGATTGGCTGATCCACTAACAGACCAATCACCAGAGAGGACTCACTAATGACAAAGAACCGTACGTCCTTCACGACAGAACGTCTGTTTTCGGCACGTCTGAAATGTCCCTGGGCTTCACATGGAGAGCGTGTCCCTTTGTGCCGCCGCTGTTGGACATTCTGACCCAATAAAACGATTTGTTCAAACTGTGCGGTCCAAACGCAGCCACTCACAGGAAGAATTACTTGAGCAGCAAACACACAAAATCCGTAATAATCTATGCATTAGCCTAATTATTTAATTCCAGCTCCAGTGTTTTTCTGAGCTCCAGGTTGAAACAATGGCTAAGCCTTTCAGAGCTCAGAATATAACCGGGGCGCAAAGCGGGACGGCGAACGGCTCAGGTTATTGCCAGGTTTCCTGACACCTCCCTGGTCTACGGAGTGAACGTCATAAATTGTGATTTAAAGCGCGGCGAAAAAACACAGGAGTTTATAGGCTCAGGTGAGAAACTGACGATCAATTTTTTTTTGACCAGCAGAGCAGGCTCTCTCAGATAAAGCCAGGCCCCGACTTTTAGCAATCAAAACAGCATTGTAGTGAGGGATTTCTTTTTACGACAAAGAAAAGGGGAACTTTTATCTGCAATCAGGTGAAGGTCGTACAGGAGTCGTCTTAAAACTTTTCACCTCTACAAAGCGACTGATTGCCGACCGTAAAGAATCGAGTTTGATTTTTACGTCTTTTTAAAGTGAATAAAAATGTAATTGTATTATTTGTCTGATTCTAGGCTGTTCTTTGTAGGACTCAGATGAAGACAATAAGTTAAAAGCATTTGGTGTTCGCACTACTCACGAACTTGAATCTTGGCTAAATAAGATTTAACGATGCATTTGACATCTTGCATAACAAAACTTTGTGATGATGAGTTTTATTAAGGTTTAAATCCTTTGTTGGATTTCTCTGATTCGTAGAATTTTTAATGCCACTGGAAAAGTATTTATTAAACTAGGATGGCTAAAAAGTTTCATATGGGACCGTTGAATATACAACCAATAGTTGCCAGGTTACCTGATTCTCCCACTTGAGCTTTGGCTAACTGCAGCTCCTCCAGAATTACCACTAGATATTCGTTTCTCTGATTAATGCTCTCTTTGTTAAGCGTTGCACAAAAATGTGCAATATTTTGTGACACTGTGCAAATCCTACTATAAATCTCTCCATAAAACTTTCCTTGAAATGTCTGCGTCGCTCCTTCATGATGCAGCTTGATCGCTAACGTTTAGCAAACAGCTCACGCCTTCAAATAAATTTACAATTAAATGCCACGCTTTTCATTTATTTGATTTTATTTACTTGTGTACCATACACAGTCATTCATTACTTTTTGTTGGTCTCAAGTAAACTACAAAAAAAAAAACAAAATATGTCGACGTCTATACTTGTAATCTAATAAATTGTAGAAAAGTTAAAGGTGTGAATAAGTTTTTTAAAAAGGTAACTAATTTTGAGTTTGTGTAAACTCTGCTTCACTTAATCCACTGCTTGGATGCACCAATTTGCATACATGTTTCACTGAATGCTCCACCTGCACAATCACCTGCCTTCCTGACCTTTTCTTCTGTCAAACCATAACAAGACGACTCTGACAGAAAAACACACACAATTGATCTGCGTTAGGCTTCCAGAGGTCACACCAATTACCTCCAAACCAAAAAAAAAGACCAGTTACTAAAGCCCATCATGAGACGTGAGGCTAAATTACTGCATTGCTTTTTTTTTTTCTTTTTTCCTGCTCTCCATTTTCCCCCCTCTGTGTTCTCTGTCAGCCTGAAAATGTCACACGAAGACGTGTTGCAGAAATGTGCTGCTGCCTCTCACTCATCAAACCCGACTGGTTTATTTCCTTTTACGCGTCTTCACTTCCAGCTTGCATCTTTCCTCTCTGTTCTGTGCAGCACACCAGCGACGTGAGCGTCTGTTGAGTCACGTGACGTGTGACTCAAGGAGATGCAGACGTTGACATTCATAAGGATTCGGCATGCATGTTCTCTGATCAGCCACAATTTTGAACACTCATTTTCCCCCGTTAAAACCAAATCACAAAAGCCGTTCGCCCATAAACGCAGGACTCCTTGGAAAACGTCTCAGTATTCTTAACCAGAATCTATTCACTCGCGTCATGGAGGAAGCGGCGGGGTGCATGTTGCCAGTCCATCAGTCAGATACTCTGAGCAATAAGAAATTGAGAGACCAATAAAATAGATGGGGTTTTTTTTATTATTATTATTTATACTCCTATCTCGTACAAAGATATGCGTATGTAAGCTCTGTGCCAAAAAGGCTCATTTTCAAGACATAAATCTTGGACCATCAAGCAACAAATGAGTGTTAGATAATCTGAGCTTGCTTTTTTTCTCCCCCGTTTCTGAGACTTGTTGCTCCTGCAGATAATCCACACACAGATGTCATCTTTTGTTTCATAACCTAAGCTTTTACATTTGCTCTTTTAAGCATGAGTGAGTGCCTCCTCTGCGTTATTGTCCTAAAATCCTCTAATGTACAAAGCACAACATCAGATTATTGGGAATGATCCAGGATTGTGGTGCGCTTCACAATGTTTTGTCTCACGGATATTTGAATTTGTTCCTTAAAATCTTCCAATGCCAAGCAACAGACAATAAAATCATTGTGAAAAACCACAAAATGGTTCATATCTACGCTGCAATAACACTCCAGGCATCAGTAACCACCGAGGCAACATCTGCAAATGTGCCAAAAGTTAATGAATTAATGGGACGCTTATTACAGTAAAAGTAAAATTCATGACCTCTGCCTCTACACTAGCGAATCCAACACGTGCCGCCCTCTGTAGTCTTTATTGATTTAAAATTCATGTAAAAACAAGTTTAATTTATAAAAACATATAACTTGCATGTGCACATCCATTTCCAAAGCAGGGCCATGCTCCATTAGGGACCGATTCTTCTACTGCTTCTATTTAAAAACCAGAGCCTTAAGCCAGTGGCCAATGAAACACGACCACAGATGGCTCCTTAATGCTAGCATGGACATTTAGAGATAGATGGAAAAGAATGAAATCAGCCAAATGGGAGCAGAAGCAGCTTCCCACTAAAGGTAGGGACTGAAGGATTACATCCCAAGTTAACATGGTTGGATTTTTTTTTTTTCTTCCAAGCTCCTTTTTATCACTGTTCCTGTTTGTGCAATTAGCTTTGGTAGGACTGATTACATAAGGATTTAGGTTGCAGTGGCTATTTACTATTTAAGGAGGTAATTTTAATTGAACATTGGTCCAGACGGTGACATCAGAGGTGTTTTAAGGATTTCTATTCCTGTTGAGGCCTTAGCTGAGCCCAGATGTATTAGTCAACATGAAATAAATATACACCTTTTAAAAAACTGGTTTTTTTTTTTTTTACAGAAAAAGACTGATTCAGATTTATTTTCTAATAAAGTGGAACAAAATTATGTCTTGATAGTCAAATGGAAATCTAACAGTTCCTGTTTTGTGGGTTTTGCTCACCTGTCCATAAGTCAAGGTGTCCCATCTGGCACTCCCTCCTATTGCTATTTCATAGACTATAAATTGTAATTGATTGTAATTCTCTGACATAGCTAGCAAACTGTAGATTTAATTTAAGCTATTTATTTATGCATTTGCAAAAAAATAATGTTTAAAAATAAAGTCAAACTTACAAAAAACAAAGCCCAGGATCCCAAAATCTCCCCCAAAACACGAGCTACGGACAATTAAACAAAAATACATTCAGAATGGAGAATCACATTGAAGGCAGGTGCAAAAAAATCAGAGGATTGGGAACAAGCAGGCAGACTGACTAATAGGAAACACTTTACATGCTAGATCAGGGATCCTCAATTTCAGTCCTCCAGGCTCGGTGTCCTGCAGGGTTTAGATGCGTCTCTGCTTCAACACACCTGAGTCAAATAATCAGGCCATCAGCAGGATCCTGGAGAACGTGTCTGCATACTGAGAAGGTAATTCAGTCATTTGATTGAGGCTGTGTTGAAGCAGGGACACGTCTAAAGGTTGCAGGACACCAGAACTCAAAGACCCTTGCACTAGGTTATTGTCAGGTCTTTTCCTGTGGGTCTGTAGTTCATATGTGTCCCAGTAACACATAGCAGCATGTAGCAGATCACAAGAATAAACCAAGAACCTGGACACACATTTGTTTAAATTATGACAACTGCTAATTATAGGAGGATCTTTTGTAACAATTATAAGCAAAGTAGCCATTAGAGAGGAAAACAAACATCTAGCTCATCTGTTTTGATAGGAGCTGACTGAAAATCAAGTGTTCTTTGAAAAAGTTCCTCTTACACCAACTTCAGATAATTTCTAAATCAATCTTATTATAAATATGAGCCATGCTATTCACGATCTCTAACCAAAAATGTTTGAAATGCCATTAAATCTTATAAATCTAATCCTTTGCAGATTACGACATAACTTTGGAACTACATCTTTGGGTTAAAAAGTGCTGAAATTTGTCAGTCATGAAGCAAGAAAAACATGTCAGAAATCTGCTGCCAGAGTTGAACCGAGTCGACCGCAGCTCCTTACAAATCCATAGGTGAGCATCTATCCGTTATGCACCAGAGCTTTAATGGATTATTTAAGCCTGAAAGCCTCCAAAAACATTGGGTGTATTCAAGCATAAGGTTTCTTTTTGTCATTGTGGAATGCCTCATTAAGCACCGGTGATTGTTAAAAGTAGAGAAAAGCTGGAGGTAAGGACGATATGAATTAATTATCCAATTCTCTGCTGCCTTTCGCAATTGCGCATCAAATTGAGGTTTAACGTCAGTTATTCGCCAGTGCAACGTTGAGTTGTTGTTTATAGAGTTTAAACTTTAAAAACATTGTATTAACAAGCGTTTTAAATCTACACAGCAACACAACAGTAAAGTGCAGAGAGTAACGGGGGTGGATGCTTGCTGCCATGGCGGTAACATCTTATATGACCTTGTATATAATGTTCACAGGTCCTTACTGTAGTGCTCAGTCATACACAAACATACACACACAGAGTTTTACACAGATTTCCTTCCAAGGATGTTAGACTGACCTACTCAATTAAAGCTGCAGGTTATAACTTCAGCCTTGGTTGCAGGGTTCATGGTTCAGCCGCCACGCCCTCAGCTCCACATGCTGAAGTGCCATGTGTCTGTCAGAGGTTTGTGATTGCCATATTTGTGTCAGTGTTGTGTCCTTTCAAAAAAAACTTAACTCATTATAATGAGTTAAGTTTATGTGAATATACTTACAGTAGGCCAGTGCAGCACCCTCTGGCTTCGTCTTGTCATTTTTCTTCAGAGTTCTTTAGCCGTGCTCTTAACGAGTGTTGAAAACTGCCGTCTCCCCGAGGGCTTCTTCCCAACTTGCTTCTCACACAGCTGAGCCGTATCCACTTAAAGAGGAAGCGCAGTCGAAATTAAAACTTCTCTGCAATCCCTTGGTGTTTGGATAAAACCGTCATGTTGGGATGCTGTTGAGGACCGAACTGCAGAGACGAGAAATCTGGGAAGATGGCGAAAAGGGAGAACGACCAAGTGACCAAACTGGAGATTACAGAGGATTGATTACTGAATGCAGCACAGGTGAGTAAAAGAGCAGAGGGGAAATGGGGTAAAAGAGCAGAAAACTGAGGTACTCTGGTAAAATTAACACCAGTGATGAAGAACTCAAAGAAAATGAAACTTTAGATGGAGCAGTATGACCAAAATAATTAAACTAAACTCAAAGTCCAACATGACACAAACAGAGCATCCCTGAAAATATAGCAAAGTTGATCTACCATCACTTTATGCTGATAAATGTTGAAAAATCCAATTTATTTGTTAAAGCTTAAAAGAAATATTGAGAAATAAGATATTTTTTAGCAAAATTACCAATACAAAAATAATTTCAGTTCTCTAATAAATGTTATAAAATACAATTAATTATTGCAAAGAAAGTACAACAAATAACAATATTTGCACCTTAATGTATTTCTTTGTCCCATAGTTTTTCCTGTTTAGGCACCAAGAGGAAAGAAACGTATAACAAGTAGTCTGTTTTCTATTTTCCACCTACACCGCTGCTGTATTATTATTTTAGATTTTCACAGAGTAAATGTTTGACTTCATGGCTGATGTATTATTATTTTATCAATAATTTGAATTAGCTTCATCCAGGATTTAGTTACAAAATCCTTGTTGAAACAGCGTCTTGTTCAGAGCACTGAAAGCTTCTAACAGCAATATTTACATGTGTTATATTTGGGACCAACATAGAGTGACTGATAAACACCAAATCAATCTCTTGTAAACTGCATAAGCAGGGTCATGACCCTCCTTATCAAGATTTTGTCCCATCAACTAGCATTGAGTAAAGAACCGAGATTAATATATTTGAGATAATAAAATGATTTTCTGTTGCCTTCAGTACATAATAGGAAGAGTACTACTGTCTCCCCTCAGTTAGCTTTGTGTCTCTATCTGAAAATCCTTGTGGAGAATTAGCTTTTGATCATGCCTAGTTTCGTCTAATTAAGGAGGCCAAATATTGATGGCTCTGTGTCTGTATTTAGCCCCCTGCTGCCCAGCGGTTCCATTATTCATGACACTCTATCTGTATTTTCTTTCTCATTAGGTTATCCTCAGCGCTTTATTTTAAGCTGACACATGGTGATTAGAACCAGATGAAAAAGAAATTACACACTGCTGCATTAATCTGTGCAATCTTGCAATATGATCACACAGAAACATTATCCATTTAAGCCAGTAAGAGTCTCTGCTTGGGTTTAAATAGCCCTGCTGCAGCCTTGGTACTTACGAACACAGTGCAAAAGTATCCGCACCGCTTGGAGTTTCAGCTCATTATTTCACGTTGGACCCACTAGACGTCAGTGTGTTTCACTGGAGGTTTGTGTGCTGGTTAAAGTCAGAGCAGCACACGGCGGCGCAGTGAAGGAAAAATACTTGCGGTTTTCCAATGACTGGTGAAGAAGCGTGGAATGGTTGTTGCACGCAGAGTCTTTCCCATCTCGGCTGCTGAAAGCTTGTGACTCATTTAGTGTAGTCACGGTGACCTGGTGACCTTTCTCATTAGTCTCCTTCTCAGCGCTCGGGTCAGCCCGATTTAAGCAGGTTTGCACATGTGCCACGCTCTGTTTTTTGATGATGGATTTAACTGAATCCCACGAGATGTTGGGTCCATCCACTGACTTCTACTTTTCAATAACCTTTTCTCCGATTTACTTGGGGCGTTATTTTGTCTTCACGCTGTAATAGTAGCCAGTTTCACTGATTAACCAGTGAATGGACCTTCCAGACACAGGTATGCTATGGTCAGTTCAGCCACACCCAATACACTTAGGTGATCTTCATTCACCTCAATGTGAAACAACCGTAATTCCCAAAACTCTTGAAAATACCTAAGTATAAGAAGCACCAACCTTAACAAGATTAAAAGTACTACATTAGCCACAGTTGTCTATTAGCCACAAGTCTATGTTGCCACAAATTGCAACACTGGGTCATTTACTCTGAAAGATTTTTAATTTTTAATAAAATATGTACTGGTGACACACATAAAAATGTATTGTAAATTAATTTTTCCTAACAGTGTCTCAAACATGACTGCTGAAAAAAAAAAAGAAGAAAGAAGTAGCCTACTGGGAAAAGTCATTAATGGCTCTCTGCGTCTTCCTCCTGCGCACTAAAACCACTGAAGTCGTCTTCTTCAGTATTCAAATTGAACAGCCTCACACACACTCAGTCTTCCTTTCATTGTTGCTGTCAATGTCACATTTGTCTTCAGGCAAATTTGCCCTTTAGCCTGTGCTGTCCTCTTCATCACGCAGTGTTCCAGCCTTTCGAAACCCTTTGTTTAAGCAACAATGCTCAAAAAGCGTGTGAAAAAAAAGAAGTAGAGGCTTATAGTTTAGAAATGACAGTTCAGTAGACCTCTGATGAATTAGGCCAGTCCCTTAGAAGGGACAGAATATTTGTCCATTCATCTTTATAATACATATTTTTATTTAATCGTATTTTGTAGAAATTTATTTTCACTTTGATTCAAGGTTTGTTAAATCTTGTAAATTTCTTAATCAAAAAGGCAAATTCTAAGCAGCCCAGGCTTGCATTTTACATTAACATATTACATTAATATCTACAGCCTTCTTGGTGTGCTCTTCAGAACAGCTCTGGTCTTTTATTTTTCTGATCCACGTTCAGAGTGCCACACATCAAGCTGCATGCTGGTTTTTTTTTTAAAGGCTGAATATCAGATGAGAAGCCACCTTTGATACTTAAATAGGTGCAAACATGACCATAATGCAACGTGGGTTCAACAAATGAGCATGATTTTTGAATATTTTGGTGAAATAAGCAACACATTGTTTGTTTTACTATGTCACAACGTGGAGGTATGCAGTTGTACATTAGACAGTTGATTTTAATCAAATTATATGACCTCATCTGATATTTTTTATATGTTTTTTAGCAACGACAACATTGGGCTGAATACTTTATTGCAAAGGTCATAATCACGCTACTGTCTTCTGTGACGTCTGACACATATCTAGCACTGCTTTGCCAGCTCTCTCCTTACACCTGTCACCCCTTTCCAAGCTTCCTAAGAAAGGTTAAATAAAAGATGAAAAAAGGAGGCTGACATCTGATGGAAGTGAAACCTCAGGGTATCATTCATAACTCCACAGAGCGTCACAGCTGGCAGTCTCTTGTAGATGGTCTCGCTCAATACTCGGCACGCTCTGCTGTGGAGGTGTAATGATCTCACACGGAAAATTCTTTAGCATGTTGAAATGCATAGTAAAAGGAGCATCTTCCTAAGACGTCAGCTTGCGGAAATGCCAGAAACACCGTGGACTGAGATGTTTTTAACAAACGAGTTTAAATCCCATGTGCCATGTCGTGCTCTGATATCTGGTAAGAATCATTTAACATTCTCCTTTGTAACATGGTGCAAATTCGAGGCTAAACTTGACTACCACCGCACAGCAATATCCTCTTGTTGGCGAGTTTAACTAGGAACCATGCAGCACTCTTAACTTCCCTCCAGTTTCAAAGCAGTCCCCGCACTTTGAACCCACAGACAGAGGATGCCTTTTTTTTTTTTTTTTTCCTGCAGCATTATCCCTGCGCTTGCAACTTTGTGAGTACTGCAGGCACATAGTTTGGACTGTGTGGGCGAAATTCACAATATGGATGCCTGTTAGACATACATACCCTGACACAAGGTACTGCTCACGAAGGTTTCTGAGTGAAAATTACATGGAAAGCATATAACTTGCAGAAAAAAAACCTGAGCTGGTTGAGAAATTTTAAATATTTCATCATACAGAATAAATGCATCCATTATTATGGCCTTTTAAAAATAGTCGATCAAATCATGTGCACTTGCACGCTTGGAGGAAATTCTGTACGTAGACAAACTAGAGGACAAGAAAAATTTTGCCTTCACAAAAATAATTTGCAAAAATAATCACGTTCCTTGCAAATTTCTGAATATTTTATTATCCAGAAACTCCAAACATATTTTATTGAGATTTCACATAAAAGACTGCCACAAAGAGCATTATTGTGCCAAAAACGTATTTGGATGTTTTAACCTTTTGTTGTTTGTACAAATTATTATTATTCACATGTTTTTAACATTCTAATAAGGATTATAGAATTGTATAATTATAATGTGAGGACATTTGAAAAAACATTTCAAGTCAAAGGGTGTAAATACTTTACCCAGGCGTCCTTTAAAATGGGGTAAATAATCACTTGATCCTCTTCAACCCAGCCAGCATTCTGGCACCTAGACAACACATAAATGCCTTTGTGACACACAAATCAATCAAAAGATACAAAGGCTCATGTTTGCATCTCGAACAAAGGCGACAGGTGCCTCAGCCACAACATGAGCGAGAAGCATCTGAACGAACAGAAAAGGCCCGCACACAACAAACGAGCCGGCGGTGGAGTCCTGCAGTGTGAGGGGCCTTTCTGTTCATTTGGATGCTTTTCACACAAAATCACTCAGTCAAGTCAATTACATATCCTTTCCACCTGATCTCATTTGGCTATATCTATAAAGCCCGCCTGTCTGCAGAATCAATTTTCTTAATTCCAACCTGAAGCAAAACCAGAGAACTGTCAGAGCACTTCAGGGACAAGAGTTTCGTCTGGTTAAGGTTCTGACTAGTCGATCTGTGCTGGCGAGACGGCGCCGAACCACCCATGGATCAGTACTGGTCTAGGCTCCGGTGGTAACGGGTGTTTTATGTGAAGAGAAGTGGGGCCAACTCCTCTCAAGATGAGTTTAAAGCCTTGACTTTTTTTTTTGCCCAGGTTTTAAAAAAAAAAAAAAAAAAAAAGTGAGCTTAGAGACAGTGTGGTTATATGTTGGCCTCACATGGCATTCACCTCATGACTTTCACAAATAAGATCAAGAAAAAAGTGCTTAGAAAAAAAAAATCTAGGAGGGGATTTTAAATTTTTTTTAACATGTAACCACACATCTGCCCCCACCTTGTCATCCACCAGAGGCTGCTGTTGCGTCATTAAACACCCAATGGCACAGATCCCTCTTTTTACACACCGTGGAATGGTAAACATAAACAGCTGGCCTAAGATATAGTGAAGAGAAGATATAAATGCATGCAGACAGAGTTACACTGCAGCACCTAGAAGAGAATTTACATGTGGGTGGAATGCGGTCGTATTTTTCATTTGTCGACTTTGCAGTGAGAAAACCTTGAGTTTAAATTCTATTACTACAACACTGCTATGAGAAGTGTTAACATTTCTCGTTACAAGGTTATCCTCATCGTCCTTGTAAATTCATCACCACTGATTGAACTTAGATGAGAAATGTGTCGTTTATCACATTAACTATCATTCAAATTAGGGTTGTGAATTCTGATTCCCTAAGACTGCTAATTTATTTGTCAAGACCATATTTGTTTGAGCAGCTGCACTTTTGGAGGATGGTGCTGAAATTCTGTTGCAGATCTTTGTTTCCTCAAATCACCTGTGGGTTTCCTTCTTCGTAAAGCGGCACGCTGGAAAAAAAAGAAAGGACGTAATTTAATCAGAGGAACCTCGATATTCAGAGTAATTGTTAAATTATTTTCCTCGCAATGTTATGCCCGGAAGTGCATTTCAATTCACACAGAAGTGTATGTTCTCCAAACAACATTTTTGTGTGAAAGTGTGCTCCAGCTTTGGCAGGAGGAAATGAGTCATATTTGCCAAAAATACACATCTTTGAAGTCGGAATTAGCCTAAGGAGATGTAGTTTTCCCTCAGACGAGCGCAGTCATCTGTGCTTGAGCAACAACTGCGCGTCTCATTGATATGATCGGAGAAGCAACACAAACAAACTCTGCATTCCCAATATTTCACTTTCGTCTCAGGCCTGCGGTTCTGATGGCAGATCAAACTGCGGCTCATTAGACTTTCTGTTTCTGTTCTGCTGAGTCGTGAAGCGCCACGTCCGCTGCCCGTATTTGGATATCAAGTGTTATCTTTATTAGTAGTTTTAATGCATAAATCAGGATTGCCAGGAGCAGGTACTCCCAAATATAAAAGGCAAAAGAATATGTTTTGGTTTGATCAGCTGCCAGGTTAAATATGATACCACAAAACTCAATACGTTTTATTTGAATTTGATGTGATAGAACAGCAACAAAGACTAAAAGGAGTGCATGAGAAGGATGTTTTTCCACAGTTCTCTGCAAAGAAAAATCTGAATAGTGTGGCATGTGTTTACGCCTCACTTTACTCAGCCCATGCCTCTAAATAAAATCCATTGCAAACATCTAAAGTCACCTATGAGTAAATGGAGAACACTGGCGTATAATTTCTTCAAAGCATAAATCCAACTTTTCCTCAGAAGTTTGGTAGAGAACATTAGTGAACAAACAGCATCATGAAAAAAATGGTCAAATCTGAATAAAAGATGGACTCAACCAAATGCAGAGGAATCCTAGGAGAAAACCTGTTGGGAGCTGCAACAGACAGAGAAAGGAGACTCAGGTGGAGGTTCACTTTGTACCAGGGGAACGGTCCTAACCGCACAGCCAGAGCAAACCATGTCAATAATGACATGGTTTGGATCAACACATTTTGTATTACTCACACCATATGATTATCTGTGGCAGGACTTGCAAGTTGTTTTTCACAGATCCTCTCTTCCCAAGGAAGAATATGCAAAGCAGGTGGACCACCACCTGTAATTGCTGTAAAACAGGGTAATACAAAGTCTTAACTTGGAGGGATTGCATAGAATTATTCAGATTTTTAAAATAAAAAAAATATAATAAATCGTCCTTCTTCCACTTTGAACATTTTCAGCATTTATTTCAAGTTGCCTACATTAAAAGTGTGTGGTTACTCTGTATGCATACTGCAAGGCTCCTGCATGCCAGCTTGTCCAAAGAAAGGAAATTATTTGTTTTACATCCATCAGATATGTGAGCCATAAGATATTGCTCTAAGCATGGATGGGGGAGACTTGTGATATCCTGCATGTCTGTTTAAAAATGTACTTGACCAAAACGAATGTTTCATAAAATTATTCGTAGCACGGTGATGTGTGTGCACAGCATCTTCGTGGGAATAAGGTAGAGAACTTATCTGTGTAAATGTGACTTGTTTTAATAAGTGTAACACTATGATGCCGTTTACTAAATGCTGCTTATTTCAGTTGCTACATATTTGTCTCTCTTTATTCCTTCTGTTTCAGCCAGAAATGATTTGTTATTATCCTTCCTCTCCATTAGTGTGGTTTTGATGGCATTTCTCTAAACCCTTTGGGGTTTTGTGGTTTCCAGTTTAATTACTGAAGAAATGTTGGCATACATCCACTCAGTATCTTTATGCAGCTTTTGATTTGTCATTGAAGTAAAAGGCTACTTTGATCATTTTCAAGGAACCTAAACTGCACTTGACCATCTCTAGTTCAACATTGCAGATATGTGCACATGTTAAAACCTCAAATTAACAATTCTGCATGAACTTTTAAATTTAGGGAACCTTTATTCTTTGCATATAAACCCTCAGACATAGAAAGCATTTCCAGCACTATCTTTTTAAACACGGATTGAAATATTCCAGTGTGTTTATACCACAGTTTGTTCTTGGTTTAGCATTTATTTGAAAAAGAGGATTCTTAGATTTGATTAAATCCATTCATCCTATTATCAGATTAATATTGTTTTAGTTCTTTTTTCAGAACGGGGTTCATCAGGGACTGACTGTTTTTGTTCAGAATAACAACCATTACTCTTTGTGATTCGTAACTAAAACTTGCACTTACAGAAAATTTTTCAGAAACTCTCATCTGGTCCCACTTTGTTTTACTTCATCAAGCGTATTAACCAACCTCTGCTCTCTCTGGTTCACATGGTTCTGATTTCAGATATATCAAAGTATGTCGCTGCTGAGCTTGTTCCTGTAATAGATGTGCAGATACGCACAGTGAAGTGTGATTCACTGAATGATGGTGCAGTCTGAACGAGGCGACCTTGCAACTCCTGGGGCTGCTTGACCCAAATTCAGAGCTCCATTTTCCTGTGAAGGGTACCACACAGGCACAGTGAGCAAAGCAGGAACAGGGTGATAGTGTGTGCATCCTTTTTCATTTAATAAAAGAGGTTACCTCCATAACTCTACAAGCTGATCAGTGATGATGGTCAGTATGTTCCTAGTAGAAATGGAAATGTACCCAGATGGCGATAAATGGTTTTCTGCAGAATTAAAATGTAGATTGTTGTGGTTTTTTATTTATTTATTTATTTTTTTTCCCCCGCAAAGAGCGATAGAAGGAATAAAACGTCGACAACAGAGGATTCAGGAAAACTGTGCTTGTTGCTGCATGCCCGCAGATTCACACAAAGGCTTTATCTATCCAAGATGAACTCCCCTCTCATTCATCGCTAACCCCTCCTTATTTTCTTTTCCCTCCACCCTTCCTCCAGGGATACACCTGTTGCTCGGGTCATGGCAGCTCACTCTCCAAATTTTGGGGGATTTCCAAAGACAAGGAGCAAAGATGATTCTCTTCTGGTAACCGATCACAAAACACTACCAGGTAAGTTCAAATTACTCTTCATTTTCTTCTTTGGTCTTAGTCTCAGGTTTTTTTTTTTTTTTTTTTTTTTTTGCAAATAATGGTACTCGAATAACAAAATCCTTCTCAAATGACACTTTAATTTGGTAAAACTTTGAAAATGGATCTTTCAGATTTTATCCACCTGAAAAAAAATTTATTTTAGAGCATTAAATGAGTAAAGCAGAGGCTGTCTGTGTACAGACTGCTCTTTCTCGTGACATAATGGCTGTATTCCTGTTTTATGGCTGCTCATATTTGAAAAAGTTATGTTTTATGGATTTGAAAAAAGAAATACATTAAATCTAGTGGTTTGAAAGTGGTACTGCTTCAAGGTCACAGATTTTTTTTAAATTTTTAAACTATACTTGTGGTCAAATGAAACAACTAAAGGATAAAAGATTAAAAATTGAAACAGAAACTTCACAACAGTTCAGGTTAAAAACCATCTTCAGGGATTACAGAGTTCTTTGAGCTCTTCATGCGTCTGCAGGTCAAGCATATCCGTATGAAAAATGTACCTTTTACTTATTACAATTTTAATTATTACTATGTTTTTGCTCAGTTATGGTGGCGCAACAACAAACAGTTTGTTGTTAGCTGTCAAAGCCAAACTAAAGGAAGCAAATACACTCACGTTCCTTTCAGTTTTGTAATTTTCCTAAATCGTCGTTTATTTGTTTCTGCTTGATCTGCGAGGGACTCTTATGCTTTCACGTGGTGAGACGGATAAATAAATGAGTTGTTTTAAGTTTCGAAATGTCAGGATACCATATAGCGTTATAAAATGACAACGTGAAACCTGTTCGTGTTTGACTTTTAGACAAAGCAAAGAAAAACACAAACGTTTTATGTATGTCTGAGGATAATAAAAGTGGTTCTCATGATCCTGGAGGGTCCCGGCAAACCAAAGCCTTACCAGTTTCCCAACTGCGCAGTTCAAAGTCTGTCCCCTGTAAGCAAGTCCCACCTGTTGGTCGGGGACATTGACGGACGGGTGTGCTGTTTTCTTTCTAGACTTGCAAAATATGTTGAGTCATGAAGACCGGAGGTCTTGACCTTTCTGTTTCCTGTGGCCTCTTCCAGGATCAGCTGCCTCTGTTACTTGTTACGACACCTAGCTCTTAGTTGAACTCTTCTGGGTAAAATTTGACGTTTCTTCTGTTCGTTCAGGCTAATGGATCTAATAAGTAGTAGACGACGTTTTAACAAAATTGCTGCTTTGTAACCAACCTGTTTTTTCAGTGCCTCTTGTTGTTATGTACTTATAACAACCCCGGCCTTCAAATCCCTAACACTTTTCCTTTTAATTTGGGAATGCAGATTTTTGCAATTTGACCAGTTAAACTACATTCAGGAAATGTACAAATGGTCTTCTACTTGTTATTTTAATGAACATACAGAGCACCATGCTGTTACCTTCTTAAATATCCTCTTTTTGCTTCCAGCAGATACACTGAACTAAATCCCTGTCAAAACAAAATGCTTTTAACTGCTTCAAGAAAGGAAATCCTCAGAGTCCTGAGTAAACACGGGCACAGACAGGTGCGTAGGGAAGCCCTCTGAAACACTGAACGACACAGAAAAGCACATGGTTCTTTAAAATCAGTGGCGTCCGTCCTTCTCATTGGAATTTGGAAGAAAAGTCTGGGAGGTCTCGGGTGTGTGTCCCTAAATTCAAACCCACACCTGCGTGTCACGTAGACGTCGAGCTGCAACCGCAAATACTTTGTGTGGTTTGCCGAATGTCCAAAATGTTCAGCTTGTATTTGATGAAAGCTTATTGTTGATCTAGATCTGGACCTGAAGGAAGGGGCGTTTAAGACCAGCATATAGAACATTACCATAATCTATGTGATGGATGACAAGAGCGTGATGAACCCTCTTTGGACTTCTTTTTTTGTTATAAGAAATCAGTAACTCTGAGCATTATACTAATCCCAGGGACTTACTTCACTTCAGTGAGGAATGCTGCACCTTTATTTACTTAGGTTCCCTTTTAAACTGCACTGTAAGAAACGGCCTGGGCAATTTCATGCAGTTACATCAGCTGATTATTTGTTGTGCAATGACTAGAAGCAGAAGAAAGAGCAGCTAGTGAGGGTGGAAAACCATTTTAATGCTTAATAAAAACACACCTACCACTAATTCCTATTGGAAATATGAATGTCTGACATGAACGTTTCTCTGGGTACGAATTTAATGCGCAATGTTCATTCTGAATGGGGAGAATGTGCTTGAGGTGAGCTGCAAATCCGATATAAATGAATGAAAACTGTTGCATCGTCTGTCCAATTATGGCTGAGGTGCTCAGTTTGTTCCTCAAATCTTAATTTTTGCTTGGACAACTAAAAATTACGAATACTTGGCTTAAAGTTTCTTCCTTTAAATGATAAAACATCTTACTATAAGCGCCGCAGTGAGCTACCATTGTGCTGCTTTTTATGCATAAGCCAAATTCAGCAGTGCAGAAAAACAATGGAGAGGAACAGACGACCACTTTATGCACATTATGGAAAACAAGATTTGAAGGTTTTTATATCTCATGCATGTCATTAAATCGTATATTTAAGAGTTACACAGTTTGCTTGGTCAGCACTAGAGTTCGGATGAGGATTCAGTTCTGCCTAAATGAATTTGATGATCTGAAGGAGTGAACTTTGGTTGTTTTAAAGCGGGCCAAACAGAACTGCCGTGAAAGTGCCCTTTGATTCAGGTCATAGGAACTGGATGTTCAGGATCGGTAGAGGTGGATTTCTGCTAAACAACTGAGAGGCATCGACAATAAGCCTGGACATCGTAAACATCACAATCAAGAGGAAGATCAAGGGTAGAAAACCACTAAACAGAACCTTTATGGCACCTATCATGGAAACATTTTTTCAGAATTTTTTTTTATCTGAGTCATTTAACCAGTTCCTTTTAAAACACAATTTTCCCCAAAGGATGATAAAATAAAAATTGATGATCTGATCGTAAATGTTGATGTGTGTGTGTCTGTGCTTAAAGCCTTGAAGCTACAGATGTGAGTGTCAGATTAATTGCATGCATGGCTCCTTACTTGTTTATGCACACCCACACATTCTCTCCCCCTTTCTTCCTCATTTTCTCTTTTTTGAATTGACAGATGTGCGAAATGCTGGCAACCTAGTCCTGTTTGGGGGGAAAAAAAGCATTGTTTTATCTACACCACTGAATCTAAATTTATCAGTCTTACTTTTGAGGCAATAGCCAACAGTATTACCTTCTAGTTCACAAAAAAACAACACGTTTTCATGAAGATATGACGATATGGAGATAGCATTGCCTAGAAGGAAACTGAGCTTTACTTTTGTTCTCTTTTACTTCAGATGTTTGCATAGCCTCATTTAATCCTATAAAACCAGGTAAATGTTTCTGCAGAAAAAGCTGTGTGTGGCTTAACTATGCCTGGATGAACATCCCAGTGCAGCCAGGCTCAGGTTTCTGCTCCATTGGTAATAATACCCTGGAAGGAGGCAGGTGAGAAGAAGGTCATGGTATTACTGCAGCTGAGTCATGATGCCATCTGGATCAATTTATCTTGTCAGTTAAAATGACTACTTTCAGCTGGCAGCGTCACTATCACGCCTTGTCTGGTCCTGACTTATTCCAGTCGATCAGTTTTAGGGGAGACTCTTGTGTTTCAGACATAGAGTCAGCTCTTGCTTACTTGAGATGCTTCAACTTTAAGAAAAGAAAAGTGTCAAGTGTGTACACAGCTTTCTGTCTTAAGAGGCAGCGTTTTCCACTTCTTGAAATCCTGTCCTTCAGGGGCTGTTAGAGTTAATGAAACATGACACCTAGTGGTTGTGAGCGTGAACTGCAATACCTTATTTTAAGAGGTCAGAGGTTAATGTGTATGTGTACTTGGGTCTATTTTTAAAATGTTCCTCTAGATTATGCACATAATAATAATAATAATAATAATAATAATTAATAAAAAACCTCAAAAGTGTAGCGTACATATATTTTCCCTTTTACTGGCCCAAGGACATCTGATAAAACCAAAATGTAAAAATTTAGCCTACGTGCAAAATGCTGTGTGTGGTGGAAACCCAGTAAACCATGTATCAATGTGTAAGGATAGCCCAGGACCTAAGTCCAACATAAATCCAAACACATAAAATGCTGAAAACCTTGTGACATTTTTAAGTCCACCCCACTTACACCACTTCTTTGTGTTGATCTATCACAAAGAATCTCAATCAATATAAATATATCATAAACATGCAGCTGCAAAGTGGCAAACTGCGAAAAAGACAAAGGAATATGTTTACTCCTGCAAGACACTGCATAATATTCTGGGCTTCACTCTCTAATTTTATCACCCTGGCATAAATCCTCCTCCAGCTGTTCAAAGCAGTCATCCTCGTCACTGTCAACCCATTGCTGTGGCCTCGTGGGTTAGTTGCAACATCTTCTGCATTCATTCCCACAAACCAATGAAAGCAGAGACACAGGGACAACCGAAATGAAGGCAGTAACTCTAATCTAGTTTTACATGAGCACATCTGAGAAGGAATGCAGAAACTGAAAAAAAAGAAAGAATGAGTTGCTTATTCACGATGACAAGTGATTTCAGAAGGTGAACATTTTTGATGTGCACACACACACACACACACACACACCCAGAGATAAAAGAGTTCTCAATTTTGTCCAGTTAAAGATACAATTATGAAGTGATAAATCCGATTAGATCCTGTAAATCACCTCTGCGTGCTGGAGGCCACTCTCAAACAGCTGCTTCTGGACATTGACCCAGATACCCATTTGTTAGCACTTCCATAGGTTTATATATAGGCTCAGCGATGTTGATTGTATTCTCATGTTGTGTACATTTGCACCGCTACTCTGTCTGTTTTTTTTTTTATGTGTTGCCTGGGAAACACTTCGTGCACAACAATAAAAATGGCCGTAAAATTATTACTGCGTTCACAATTTGATAAAAATAAAGTCTAACGATATAAAGTTGAGCAAAAATGGAGAAACCAAGTCCAATTTCAGAAGGAATTAATTAGGCAAAATGCAGTATTTATGAGACAAGTTTAAAAAAAAAAAAAAAAAAAAAAAAAAAAAAAAAAAAAAGGGGGGGACCCAAAAAAAAAAAAAACCCCAAAAAATTTGAAAATG